>NC_037672.1:136510712-136540981 GCF_003255815.1 Theropithecus gelada | reverse complement strand
ACCCCCCCCCCCCCCCCCCCGCTGGGGGCGAAAAAGAAGCCCCCCAAAAAAAAAAAAAAAAAAAAAAAAAAAAAAAAAAAAAAAAAAAGAAATGCCTTCAGAATTGTCAGCATACATTTTGTCTGAATTTTACGTTGGTTTGTCTTTGCTAGATATTTTTAAATGTCATTGTTAATTCAAGCTGGGAGCTGCTTGGGGCGAACCTGCCTCCCATTCTATTCAAAGGCTCACTGAGATAAATGCATATCTGATTGCTTCCTTGGGAATGGCTAATCAGGAAATCAAAAGAATGCAACTGTTTGCCTCCCACCTACCTGTGATCTGAAAGCCCCCAAGCTCCCTCCTCACCTCCAAACCAAGGTTCATTTTAAGTATGTTGGTTGATGTCTCATGTATCCCCTGTTAAAAGTAAAAAATAACATACAGTGAATGGGATAAATGTTTCAGGTAGACTTTTTGTGTAAATTAAAATCTTTTTTTTTGAGATGGAGTCTCACTGGGTCACCAGGCTGGAGTGCAGTGTCATGATCTCCGCTCACCGCAAACTCTAACTCCCTGGTTCAAGCGATTCTCCTGTCTCAGCCTCCCGAGTAACTGGGATTACAGGCACACACCCCCATGCCCGGTTAATTTTTGTATTTTTAGTAGAGACAGGATTTCACCATGTTGGCCAGGATGGTCACGATCTCCTGACCTCGTGATTGGCCCGCCTCGGCCTCCCACGGTGCTGGGATTACAGGAGTGAGCCACTGCACCCAGCCCATAAATTAAAATCTTAAAGTTATTTTTAATGCTTGTAGAAAGTAAAAAGTTTCCTCTTCAAAGTTCCCCCTCTTGTTAAGTAATAAGTCGTTAAGTGTTAGAAATAATAGTTTCTTTTAAAGACTTTCTTCAAGCCTCCTTGCTTTGTGCTAATAACTCTTTATTAAGCTCTATCCTATGTAACTGTTGGACATGCTCACAGTCACGTTCCAGCTCACAGCCTATGCCCCTTCCTTATTTGGAAATGTTATTTCTTCCTTAAACCTTTCTTTTTTTTTTTTTTTTTTTTTTTTTTTTTGGAGACGGAGTCTCGCTCTGTCACCCAGGCTGGAGTGCAGTGGCCGGATCTCTGCTCACTGCAAGCTCCGCCTCCCGGGTTCACGCCATTCTCCTGGCTCAGCCTCCCGAGTAGCTGGGACTACAGGCGCTCGCCACCTCACCCGGCTAGTTTTTTGTACTTTTTAGTAGAGACGGGGTTTCACCGTGTTAGCCAGGATGGTCTCGATCTCCTGACCTTGTGATCCGCCCGTCTCGGCCTCCCAAAGTGCTAGGATTACAGGCTTGAGCCACCGCGCCCGGCCCCTTAAACCTTTCATAAGCAACTTCTTTGTTCTTCCCTGCACTTACCTATTTAGAAAAGTTTTAGCTATTAGCAAATCGGGTATCAGTTTAAGAGTGTGAGGTCCCGCTCTAGCCAGTGGATGCAGGGCACAGCAGTAAGGCTGACCCAAATGCGTAAGGGATAAATATGTCTGCTTTTCCTTTGTTCATGTGTGTTCTCACCCTTTCTGCAGAAAGTAAAGATTGCCTTGCTGAGAGATCTTTTGTCTCCATGCTGACTTTTCTTTGTGGCACTGATTATCTATTTCTAACAAATTTGGTTTTTCTAACAATGCTCATTTAATATCTGAGTCATTTCCAATTAAGAACGGGTTGTAATATAGGAATATGTTTCTGAAATTGTGGAATTGTTCTTATCTATAAATGTCCATATCTGATAGTTCAGGATTTCTTGCTTTTTAGGGTTTCACTTAAGTTTTAGGTTAATAAGGATAAAAATTACAGTTAACATGTAATTCTGTATACAAAATGTGCCAGAATCGGTTATTAGTGGAAAAAAGAATAATTTTGTCTAATTCAGAAGTTATGTAAAAGTTAGTTCAAATTACAGATTTGCAAAGGTTATTTATGAAACAATGTAGTAAGGAGCCATTAAGTAGGGGAGAAAGATGTGGAAAAAGTTCAAATAATAAAATATTCTTTAAAACCTGAGAAAGGCCGGGCGCGGTGGCTCAAGCCTGTAATCCCAGCACTTTGGGAGGCCGAGGCGGGTGGATCACGAGGTCAGGAGATCGAGACCATCCTGGCGAACATGGTGAAACCCCGTCTCTACTAAAAATACAAAAAAACTAGCCGGGCGTGGTGGCGGGCGCCTGTAGTCCCAGCTACTCGGAGGCTGAGGCGGGAGAATGGCGTGAACCCGGGAGGCGGAGCTTGCAGTGAGCCGAGATCGGGCCACTGCACTCCAGCCTGGGTGACACAGCGAGACTCCGTCTCAAAAAAAAAAAAAAAAAAACCTGAGAAAGAACTGGAGATATTTGGCTAATTAACATTTTCATAGTTAAAGCTCTTAGTCTTGATTAAAGCAAAATAAGAAGTATTGTAAAAAATGCATTGGCATTGGCAGTTTGGCAATTCTTGTTTTTTTTTCTTTTGTTTGAGACAGAGTTCTGTTCTCATTGCCCAAGCTGGAGTGCAATGGCGCGATCTCAGCTCACTGCAACCTCTGCCTCCCAGGTTCAAGCGATTCCCCTGGCTCAGCCTCTGCCTCCCGAGGAGCTAGGATTACAGGTGCTCACTACCACACCCAGCTAATGTTTTGTATTTTTAGTAGAAACAGGGTTTCACCATGTTAGCCAGGCTGGTCTTGAACTCCTGACCTAAGGTGATTCGCCCGTCTCTGCCTCTCAAAGTGCTGGGATTACAGGCGTGAGCCACCATGCCCAGCCGGCAATTCTTTTTTTAACATAGTTAAGCATGAAGCTGGATTTAGTGTAAAGCCAAATTTCACATACATGCTTGCATTGCTTCACACTATGTTTACTATTTTGTGTGGATAGTGCCTAGAGTACTTATTGGTCATGTGCCTAAAGTGGATTTCTTGATTGCACAGAATGTATAATGATATTGGTGAACGTAGGGAGATTGATTTGTGTATCAGGAACAAAATATTGATTATGTGGGTTTTTTTGGGCCCTAGGGTAACTGTAACCTCTAAGGTAAATTGAGTAGGAGAATTTAGGGTTGGTTTCCTGTTTGTTTTTACCTCTTTTTTTTTTTTTTTTTTTTGAGACGGAGTCTTGCACTGTCGCCTGGGCTGGAGTACAGTGGCACGATCTTGGCTCATTGCAACCTCTGCTTCCCAGGTTCAAGTGATTCTCCTGCCTCAGCCTCCCAAGTAGCTGGGATTACAGGTGCCTGCCACCATGCCCAGTTAATTTTTTTTTTGTATTTTTAGTAAAGATGGGGTTTCATTATGTTGGCCAGGCTCGTCTCAAACTCTGGACCTCATGATCTGCCCACCTCAGCCTCCCAAAGTACTAGGATTACAGGCGTGAGCCACCGTGCCCAGCCTGTTTGTTTTTACTTCTAGTTTTTTTTGTTTTTTTTTTTTTGAGACCGAGTTTCACTCTGTCACCCAGGCTGGAATGCAGTGGCGTGATCTCGGCTCACTGCAACCTCTGCCTCCCAGGTTCAAGTGATTCTCCTGCCTCAGCCTCCTGAGTAGCTGGGATTACAGTTGCATGCCACTGTGCCCACCTAATTTTTTGTATTTTTAGTAGAGATGGGGTTTCACCATGTTGGCCAGGCTGGTCCCAAACTCCCGACCTCGTGATCCACCCATCTCAGCCTCCCAAAGTGCTGGGATTACAGGCATGAGCCACCACACCCAGCCTTATTTCTAGTTTTCATTTGTTTGCTGTTTATTTGCCTCTGACTGATTGTGTATCAATATATACAAAACTGTGATGCTTTTTAGTTTACAGTGGAAGGCTTTCATTTGGTTCTGTGAAGAGTTATTTTGTTTCCCATGCATTTCTAGCAAGTCATCATTAGTTGCATTCATCTGGAATTCCCAAGCTACCTTTGTCGGGCCTGCAGGAATTAATGGAGCACACCAGCTTTCTATCCTTAAACGAACTTTTTGGATTTTAGGCTTCCTGATACTTTAAGTTGTTGAGTATACTCTTGCAAATAGAATTTGAGTCTTATTTCTCTTTCTTCCTAGTTTCTCTAAAATTTGTAAACTATCTATGAATATTCTTAATTCATAGCAATGCATCTCTTTGCATATGGTGAAGGAGGGTCGTGAGGGCTGCTTAGGGCGAGAGAACCCAGAAACCTGGCATGCTGGCAAAAAGGTAAGAATTTCTTACCAGTCTCTGGTCTCTTTCTCTCTGTGCAAACTGGTTAAATATAAAGTGAAAGTCACTGTTTATCTCCTGTGTAAAGTTTTAAATTAATTGGTTTAATAATAATAAGAGCTTAAATCAAATATTTTGTCAGAAAACTAGAAAGTGTAATGCCTTTTAGTTCACATGACTTTAGCAATCTTTGGGAAATAAAGATGGTTTTAAAGATTGGTAAAATACCATATCTTCAAAATGTAAACATGTGGTCTAAGTTATGTTCAAATATTAGGTTTGCTAAATGCTTTAAGGTCATAAACTGCTTCTTTGGCTTTTGAAAATTGTTTAATTTGCCTGCTTTCCAGCTAGGTAAGGCCTGGGGATGTGTGGAGTTGGCCATGCTCCTAGCTCTGCTGGAAATAGTCAAACCTTATCAGGACAGAACTTACCAGGTTTTACATTAAAGTTAAAATTGCTAAGAGTTGCCAATGTAACATGCAATTAAGACTACTAGAAACAGTTTTTTTTTTTGTTTTTTTTTTTTTTTGGAGACGGAGTCTCGCTCTGTCGCCCAGGCTGGAGCACACTGGCCGGATCTCAGCTCACTGCAAGCTCCGCCTCCTGGGTTCACGCCATTCTCCTGCCTCAGCCTCCTGAGTAGCTGGGACTACAGGCGCCCGCCACTTCGCCCAGCTAGTTTTTTGTATTTTTAGTAGAGACGGGGTTTCACCATGTTAGCCAGGATGGTCTCAATCTCCTGACCTCGTGATCCATCCGTCTCGGCCTCCCAAAGTGCTGAGATTACAGGCTTGAGCCACCGCGCCCGGCCTACTAGAAACAGTTTTACATGCAAGGTGTGTAAGAACAGTTGAATGTGTTTTTTATTTTTATTTTTTTGTAAAAGGTTATAAAAGGTTTTTACTAGTTTAAAATTTCTGAGTCATTTTGGCAAAATAAATAATTTATGGTAATCCGGAATTCTAAAATCAAACTTTGGTTTCAAAGTTGTCTTTCCTAATCCCTGACGTTTTGGATGGATAAGAGAGCCCTGAGGCCGGGCATGGTGGCTCACACCTGTAATCCCAGCACTTTGGGAGGCCGAGGAGGGCGGATCACAAGGTCAGGAGATTGAGACCATCCTGGCTTACACGGTGAAACCCCGTCTCTACTAAAAATACAAAAAAAAAATTAGCCGGGCATGGTGGCGGGCGCCTGTAGTCCCTACTCGGGAGGCTACTCCGGAGGCTGAGGCAGGAGAATGGCCTGAATCCGGGAGGCAGAGCTTGCAGTGAGCTAAGATCGCGCCACTGCACTCCAGCCTGGGTGACAGAGCGAGACTGCCACAAAAAAAAAAAAAAAAAAAAAAGAGAGAGCCCTGAAAACATTCAGAAAAGAGGTAAACAGGATTTTCTGACATGTTAGGTACATGGGATTGCCAAATGATGTTCAGTCTTCTTTTTTTTTTTTTTTTTTTTTTGAGATGGAGTCTCGCTCCGTCGCCCAGACTGGAGTGCAGTGGCCGGATCTCAGCTCACTGCAAGCTCCGCCTCCCGGGGCTACGCCATTCTCCTGCCTCAGCCTCCCGAGTAGCTGGGACTACAGGCGCCCGCCACCTCGCCCGGCTAGTTTTTTGTATTTTTAGTAGAGACGGGGTTTCACCGTATTAGCCAGGATGGTCTCGATCTCCTGACCTCGTGATCCACCCGTCTCGGCCTCCCAAAGTGCTGGGATTACAGGCTTGAGCCACTGCGCCCGGCCGATGTTCAGTCTTCTTTAGGTTATATTTTTGTGAATAGTACTAATATATGTTCCAAAATTGTATGGGATTTCTAAAGTAGTATGTGCTATCAATTATAATTACAGTTATTAAATTGTTATTGTAAACCACAGAAATAACCAGATTTCCTTGTATAAAGCTACTAATCCGAGTAGAACAAAAATTAATTAAATACCAAGAAAATACTGCCAGATTTTCATATTAAACCAGCTGATAGGCTGGGCACGGTGGCTCATGCCTATAATCCGAGCACTTTGGGAGGCCGAGGCAGGTGGATCACAAGGTCAGGAGTTCGAGACCAGCCTGACCAACATGGTGAAACCCCATCTCTACTAACAATACAAAAACTAGCCAGGCATGGTGGCACATGCCTATAGTCCCAGCTACTTGGGAGGCTGAGGCAGGAGAATTGCTTGAACCCGGGAGGTGGAGGTTGAAATGAGGCAAGATTGTGTCATTGCACTCCAGCCTGGGCAACACAGCGCCCATCTCAAAAAAGAAAAAAACAAAAAACAAAAAACAGCTGATACTGAAATTGTTTAAAGCATTACAACCAAAGCTTCGTTCTATATTCCTGAGAAGACAAAGTTTCACATACATTTGTTCACCTGGTGGACCATTTAAACATTTTATAAAGGGATTTCATTCAATTGTTATTTTCAATGTATGTTTTCTGGTTGTATAAAAGCTTTCCCATGCAAGAGGGCTGATGTTATAACAGTAGACTATTATGCTACAGTGTATTTTCACCAGGTGAAAAAAAAAGCTTTTTTATGGTTTGGATCTTCTGAAAACATCAGAGAAAGACCGTCCTTGTCATCCACACTACAACAAAACTTCAGAACCTTGGGCTTTGGGTTTATGATTTCACAACTGAGAAGGGTCCCGGGTCCCTCCACACTATTGGAACTATGCATCCATTGGAACCCTTGAGGTAAAGCCGACCAGGGAAATGTCTCCCAAGAAGCAGATGGCATCCTTGATAAGAACAGTTTTTCCCTAATTCACGATTAAGACTTCTACTGTCATGAAACTCGTATCTTTGAATATTTTTTCTTATGCCCCTAGGAACAATAGAAGTGGAAAAGGGGTCTGTTGTGTGCATTAATGTGGTGTATTTTTATTGTGAAGGAGTTTGCAGCCAGCCTTATACATGGATACCCTTGTACTTTGATAGATAAAAGATGAAGGCCCAATGTAGGTAAGAAATTTTGTGGTACATACGTTGCCTCATAATCAGTCAAAAACAAAACATTTGTTCATTCCTCTTAACCCACATCATGGGTTAAAGAAAACACTGCCAGGAGGCCTTCACTCTTCTAAAAGGGCATCATTTGTTAGGTTCTTTTTCCGTGGTTTAAAGTAAAAGAAGCAACGATTAGAAATATATCCCTCAGGCCGGGTGGGGTGGCTCATGCCTGTAATCCCAGCACTTTGCGAGGCCAATCACCTGAGGTCCAGAGTTAAAGACCAGTCTGGCCAATATGGTGACATCCTGTCTCTACTGAAAATACAAAAATTAGCCGAGCGTGGTGGTGGGTGCCTGTAATCCCAGCTACTCAGGAGGCTGAGGCAGGAGAATCACTTGAACCGGGGAGGCAGAGGTTGCAGTGAGCCAAGACTATTGTGCCACTGCACTCCAGCCTGAGTGAGACTCTATCTTTAAAAGAAAAGAAAAGAAAAGAAATGTATCCCTCATGATAGGCTATGCAGCAAACTCTACTGTAAAGGCTACAGTTATACAACCAACTTTAAATTCTTTTGTGAAAGTTATGATAGAATTGGCTGAACAAGGAAGTATCTGCAGCTGCTGGCACTTTTGGCCTATGGAGAAATACATCACATGAAGACTATAAAAATTCAGTGGTAGGGGATTAACAAAGAGACTGCCTAGTTAAATGAGTAAACTCTTTAGCTCATTCTTTGATCTATTTGATTTTAGGAGGTTTGGTTTTTGGGGGACCTTGGGTCAGGAGCATACTCCAAACTCTTGCTATTATCCTCCCAATAGTCATAATCATAGTCTCCCTGGTGTGCTGTTTTCTCTCAAAGGTTTTAATGCTTGCATGAAGCTGTCTCTAGAATGTCATATGGTCTCTCTTCAACTGGAATAACTGGAGCTGAAAGAAATGTGCAACCATGAGGACACTGTAACCTACAAATGATGTGCTGCGACCGGATACACAAAATGATGGTAACTGAGAGTGGCACTAAGGCCTTAACTTTTGGTCGCGTTCTTCACTTAGGTGAGAAGGGGGAATTTTTGTAAACAAAATTCTGGGAGCCCATCGTTTTGGACTAAGCTCATGCACTAGGCCCCAACAGACCAAACCAAACCAAACCAAAATAAAGTTGGTTGTGCTAAGACTTTAAGGAAACACATGAATCCTAGAACAGATCAGGTTTTGTTTTTTCTTCTGCAAATCTCTATAACAAACATTCTTGACAGCATGGGTATCTACCCTTTGAGGTTCCCACTAAATCTTTTAACCGAATTCATGTCCTCTTGCCTAGAGACCATCAAGCTCCAGATGATCATGCAACAAAGGTTTCAGCTAGTTCCAGGTGAAGACACCACCCCTGGTCATCAAGAAGCTACCCTGCCTTCACTAGACAGAACAGGGCGAGAGTTCTGTGATCCCCAATAGGTAAGGACTATGCCCTGAGTCAGCATGAAGCACGTACAGAAAAAAGAACCCCTGTCCCTCTGCTTCCCATAAAGATTTATGAGGATCACGCCTCTTGGTGGGGAGATGAGGCAGGAAAACAGAGTCTGGAGGCAGGGAACATAAGGCCTATTCTCACTTCAGCTATTACAGGAAATATCCTCTCCATAGGGCGTAGGCCAAGTAAATGACTTTGTAACTTTACTTCATCATCTCCATTTACATAGGGTGTTCCCCAAGTAGAGGATATTTCAACTCCCAAAAATTCTGTAATGGGGCCCTCCCACACTGTGTAGTGTACTTTCATTTTCAATAAATCCTTCATTTCTTCCTTGTTTTGTGCATTTTGCCCACTTCTTTGTTCAAGATGCCAAGAACCTGGACACTCTCCTTCCTTAACACTGGTGCCCTGCTCTTTGTTCCAAAGGCAACTGAAACAGGTCTCTGCCAGTGCAGCTGGGGCTCAGCGTTTCTTCCAGGTACTTGCTCCAGTGTCACTCTTAGAAGTGACTTTCTCAGTAAGCACTTCAAACTCATCAAATACAGACATTTCCTTTAAGACATTGTACAGTATCTAAGTAGGGAGAAATTTCTAGTTCAGCTACACATTGCACCTCAAGGTAACATCTGCCTTCAATGATTCAGGTCCTGCAGAAAGGTCTGGGTCATCCATTCAGATAGCTCCTCCCTTATAGTAAATTTCCTGTTGGGTATTTCACCCCTACTCCACCCCCATTATCATTTTAACTGTCTTGTTCCTACCAGGCTCTCTATGGTCACATTTGTCATCAGATATGTGCTAATGAACTTGAATCTTAAAAGAAAGATCCCGATTTGTAATCTCATGATTTTTCCCTCCCATCCTATATAAATTTGTAGATGCAAATGAAAATGAGAAAAGAAATACCTGGTCGGGTGCAGTGGCTCACACCTGCAATCCCAGCACTTTGAGAGGCCCAGGTGGGTGAATCACTTGAGCCCAGGAGTCCGAGACCAGCCTGAGCAATATAGCGGAACCCCATCTCTACAAGAAATGCAAAAACTTAACTGGGCGTTTTGGCACGCACCTGTAGTCTCAGCTACTCCAGAAGCTGAGGTGGGAGGATCGCTTGAGCTCGGGAGGTTGAGGCTACAGTGAGCTGTGATCAGACCACTGCACTCCATCTTGGGCAACAGAGTGAGATCCTGTCTCAGAAAAAGAAAGAAAGAAATACCCTCCAACTTCACTAGACAGCATTCAAGATTAAAGGCCAGTAGGCTGGGCGCGGTGGCTCACGCCTGTAATCCCAGCACTTTGGGAGGCTGAGGTGGGCGGATCATGAGGTCAGGAGATCGAGACCATCCTGGCTAACACGGTGAAACCCCATCTCTACTAAAAAAAAAAAATGCAAAAAGTTAGCTGGGCGTGGTGGTGGGCACCTGTAGTCCCAGCTACTTGGGAGGCTGAGACAGGAGAATGGCGTGAACCCAGGAGGCGGAGCTTGCAGTGAGCGGAGATCACGCTACTGCACTCCTGCCTGGGCAAAAGAGCAAGACTCCATCTCAAAAAAAGAAAAAATAAATAAATAAATAAATAACGGCCAGTAGATGTTACTTCTTTTTGTTTAAGTGTCTAAGTCACGGATTTTTCTTCAGCTAAAAAAAAAAGAAAAAAAAAAAAAGGTCCTGTTGTTGGCTAGGGAGGTGGCTCACACCTGTGAGGCCGAGGCAGGGGGATCCCTTTGAGCTCAAGAATTCGAGACCAGCCTGGGCAACATGGTGAAACCCAGTTTCTACTGAAAATACAAAAATTAGCCATGTGTGGTGGTGCATGCCTGTAGTCCCAGCTACTCTGGAGGCTGAGGCACAAGAATCGCTTGAACCCCGGAGGTGGAGGTTGCAGTGAGCCGAGATCGTACCACTGCACTCCAGCCTGGGTGACAGATTGAGACTCTCCCTCAAAAACAAAAACAAAAAAATTCTGTTATCTATGAAATACCATAAATATTGTGCTAAAGTTGACTTTTTAAAAATGATACAATGCTGGGCGCGGTGGCTCACGCCTGTAATCCTAGCACTTTGGGAGGCCGAGGTGGGCAGATCATGAGGTCAGGAGATCTAGACCATCCTGGCCAACATGGCGAAACCCTGTTTCATCCTGTTTTTGTATTTTGTAAAAATACAAAAAAATTAGCTGGGAGTGGTGGCACGTGCCTGTAATCCCAGCTACCCAGGAGGCTGAGGCAGGAGAATCACTTGAACCAGGGAGTCAGAGGTTGTAGTGAGCCAAGATCATGCCACTTCTCTCCAGCCTGGCAACAGAGAGAGACTCCATCTCAAGAATAAAAAATAAATAAAAATGATACAAGGCAAGACTCTGTCTCAAAAAACGAAACAAAAAAAGATTCAAGGTCCGGTGCCTGTAATCCCAATACTTTGGGAGGTCAAGGTAGGCAGATCATTTAAGCCTAAGAGTTCGAGACCAGCCTGGGCAACATGATGAAAACCCGTCTTTACAAAAAATACAAAAATTAACTAGGCTTTTTGGTGGGCACCTGTAATCCCAGCTACTGGGGAGGCTAAGGTGGGAGGATTGCTTGAGCCTGGAAAGTCGAGGCTGGAGTGAGACATGATTGCGCCACTGCACTCCAGCTTGGGCGACAGAGAGAGAATGTTTCAATCAAAAAACAAAACAAAAACCTTTTCAGATGTTTCCTGGCCTTTTATTTTAAATTAAACCCATTCAGTTTTTGTTGGAAAAGTAATATATAATCATTTTTAAATTGGCAAATGTATCCACTTCAGCAGCACAAACACTAAAATTGGAATGATGCAGAGAAGATTATCATGAATGGCATGCAAATTCATGAAGCCTTCCGTATTTTGCTGTGGCACTGTAGGATGACTATAGTTAACAGTTGTATATTATAGTTTCAAGTAGCTAGCTGGAGGGTATTGAATGTTCCAACACAAAGAAATGATAAGTGTTTGAGATGATGGATATGCTTGCTGATCTGATCACATATATGTGTCACAACATCACTATGTATCCCATAAGTATGTTAAATATTATGTGTCAATTTAAAAATTTTTAAAGTAAAAAAAAACCATAAAATTGGAAAAGAAAGAAACCTATCCAAAGGTAATACTTATAAATCTCATTGCATTTTACACATCTTAACTTCCCATCTATGAAAAATTAGTTTTTTATTACATTTTAATTTTTCATTATCCTACCAAAATAATCATATGGAAAGGTATATAGTATAAAAAGTTTCCCAATTTCCCCCACAACAGCATTTCTGAGTGAAACACTGTTATCCCTCTAGACAGTTTTATGTATCTATTAAACATATTTTCTTTTTCTTTTTTTTTTTTTTTTGAGACGGAGTCTCGCTCTGTCGCCCAGACTGGAGTGCCGTGGTGCGATCTTGGCTCACTGCAACCTCCGCCTCCCGAGTTCAAGCAATTCTCCTGCCTCAGCCTCCTGAGTATCTGGGATTACAGGCGCCCGCCACCATGCCCAGCTAATTTTTGTATTCTTAGTAGAGATGGGGTTTCAGCGTGTTGGTCAGGCTGGTCTTGAACCCCTGACCTCGTGATCCACCTGCCTTGTCCTCCCAAAGTGCTAGGATTACAGGTGTGAGCCACCTTGCCCGGCCCTATTAAACATATTTTCAAACTTTTTGAATAAATAGGTTTTTGTTTGACTCAAAAAATATTACATTTCTTGTTTTTTGTTTTTTTTTTGAGACGGAGTCTCGCTCTGTCGCCCAGGCTGGAGCGCAGTGGCCAGATCTCAGTTTACTGCAAGCTCCGCCTCCCAGGTTTACGCCATTCTCCTGCCTCAGCCTCCCGAATAGCTGGGACTACAGGCGCCCGCCACCTCATCCAGCTAGTTTTTTGTATTTTTTTTTTTTTTTTTTTTTTGAGACGGAGTCTTGCTCTGTCACCCAGGCTGGAGTGCAGTGGCCGGATCTCGGCTCACTGCCAGCTCCGCCTCCCGGGTTCATGCCATTCTCCTGCCTCAGCCTCCCAAGTAGCTGGGACTACAGGCACCCGCCACCTCGCCCGGCTAGTTTTTTGTAATTTTTAGTAGAGACGGGGTTTCACCGTGTTAGCCAGGATGGTCTCGATCTCCTGACCTCGTGATCCGCCCGTCTCGGCCTCCCAAAGTGCTGGGATTACAGGCTTGAGCCACCGCGCCCGGCCGTTTTTTGTATTTTTTGGTAGATACGGGGTTTCACTGGGTTAGCCAGGATGGTCTCGATCTCCTGACCTCGTGATCCACCCGTCTCGGTCTCCCAAAGTGCTGGGATTACAGACTTGAGCCACCACGCCCGGCCATGTTTCTTGTTTTTTAACAACTTTGTTGAGGCTTATTTTACATATTTTATAATGCACTGTTTCAAGTGTACAATTCAATAATTTTTAGTACATTTATTCTATTTTACATGTGCAGCCATCACCATGTCAGTTTAGAATATTTTCGTCACTCAGTAAGATCCCTCATACACATTTACTGTGAACCCCTGTTCTCTTGAGCCCCTACCCTAGACAATTACTAATCTTTTTTTTATCTTCATAGATTTGTCTTTTCTGGACATTTCATATAAATGGAATCATACAGTATAGATTTCTTGTCTCCTTCTTACCCTCAGCATAATCCATTTATTTCTAAAAAGAAACTAGAGAAAAATGTTTCTGGATGCTTAATAAATTTACCTGAAATGATCTCTCACAAGTAAAAAATACAAAAGAACTTTTATATTCTGGTATAGGGAAAAAACTAAAACCAGTTATCAACTATTGTGAATCTGTGGAAGAGATTTAAATTCTTTGACATTCCACTCTTCCCCCTAGTGGCCAGGACAAAAAGAGGACTGTATATTGTGTTTGTTAGAAAACATCCCAGATTCTTCAAGTGCTGCTAAGTGAGAGGCGTTACACTTGGTGTTTCTATATAAAAGATATTTCCTTTCTGTTTATTGGAGGCCTTTTATACAGCAGATTTCTTGGGAGGCACAATTACTCATTCGCTGTGATTCTTCCCACTGCTGAATCCACCAGCCTCTCCATATAGAGGGATTTAGAATAGTGGTTAAGAGCTCAAGGTATGGTACCAAATTGCCTACATTCAAATCTTAATTATATTACTTGCTAGTTATGGGACCTTACTCAGCAGGTAAGTGTCTTTTTCTTCTTGCTCTTTTTTTTTCTTTTTTTTTTTTTTTCCGAGACAGAGTCTTGCTCTGTTGCCAGGGCTGGAGTGCAGTGGCACGATCTCGGCTCACTGCAAGCTCTGCCTCCCGGGTTCAAGCAATTCTCCTGCCTCAGCCTCCCAAGTAGCTGGGACTACAGGTGCCCGCCACCACGTCCAGCTAATTTTTGTATTTTTAGTAGAGATGGCGTTTCACCATATTGGCCAGGCTGGTCTCGAACTCCTAACCTTGTGATCCTCCCGCCTCAGCGTCCCAAAGTGCTGGGATTATACGCATGAACCACTGCGCCCGGCCTTAAGTGTCTTCTTCTTTTGTAAGATGAGGATAATAATAATATCTGTTTTATGGGGTTGTTGTGAGCCTTAAATACTTTAAGATACATGGAACTCCTAGAACAGTACCACTGCTACCCCTATAGCATACTGTCCATTCAGCAACCTGAGTATTTAAAAAAAAAAAAAAATTAAAAAAACACAAACCAGAATTTGTTTCTGCTTAAAACTAATGTTTTTGTCAGGTGTGGTGGCTGACGCCTGTAATCCCAGCACTTTGGGTAGCTGAGGTAGGAGAATCTCTTGAACTCAGGAATTCAAGACCAGCCTGGACATGTAGTGAGATCACCATACTACAAAAAATAAAAAAATTAACCTGACATGGTGGCACATACCTTTAGTCTCAGCTACATGGGAGGCTAAGGTGGAAGGATTTCTTGAGCCTGGGAGGTTGAGGCTGCAATGAGCCATGATGGCACCACTGCACTCTAGCCTGGGCAACAGAGCAAGACCCTGTCTCAAAAAACAAAAACAAAAACTAATGTTTTGTGTGAGTGGGTTATTCAGATGCTGTGTGTGATGGGTGCTGAAAGACTTTCTACTCAAAAATAGCTCCTTCCTAGGCAACTATTGAAGCTTGACAGTCTGCTTTTCCAGAGCCAACCCTGTAACCACTGCCTCCCCAATTTTGGAGACAGCCCTCAGCAAGAACCTATTTTTACCCACAGGTAGTGTCTGAGATTAATTCGACTAGGAGCCCTGTACTTCCACTACTTCCACATTCCTGTGCTAGCTTTGGGACCCTAGTACCCACCCTCTAAGTTTCATCCTTCTCATAACCTTCTGTGCTTGCACAGGTTGTATGTCCCTTGACTTTCACTGCAGTGTCTACTTTTGGGCACCAGGATCCTCTACAGGAAGTAGAATCTTTCCTGACTACAAACTTATTGGATGTGGATATTCACTATGTGCTTAAGCTTTGCCACTTTTCTTTCCCTGGGGTTGGACTGAGTCTTCATCCCGTATAATTGATCTGGGTCCTGTTGGAGCTAGACAGACCATCCAATACTGCCATTTTCCTAACTCTGGATGACATCTTCCTGCCAGGAGATGCCTGCTGATATACCCTGCCTGCCAGACTAGAATTCCTTGGGTATTGTCGGGGCTCATGCCCCCTCAATTTAGACATATGCGATTGGGCAAATGCCATGGTGCAGATTTTATTTTGCCACAAAAACAGGTAATAGGTCTATTTCCTCTCCTAGCCCTGCCCCTCCATAAGTGTTCATACATGGTAAACTGACCAGGAAAGGCTCTAATCCTCCATCCCTTACCCCAAGAGGGTTACAAGTCAGGTAAGCAGCTCAAGAATTCAAACATGCCGGGCGTGGTGGCTCACGCCTGTAATCCCAGCACTTTGGGAGGCTGAGGCAGGTGGATAATGACGTCAGGAGTTCAAGACCAGCCTGACCAACATGGTGAAATCTCATCTCTACTAAAAATACAAAAAAATTAGCCAGACGTGGTGGAGGGGGCCTGTAGTCCCAGTTACTCAGGAGGGTGAGGCAGGAGAATCGCTTGAACCCAGGAGCTGGAGGTTGCAGCGAGCCGAGATCATGCCACTGTACTCCAGCCTGGGTTAGAGAACAAGACTCTGTCTCAAAAAAAAAAAAAAAACCAGAATTCAAACATATGCCCACATACTATTTATCTACCTATGTGTAAATTATAAACCAAGCTAACAGACTGTTTAATAAAATCTATTCTATCCTCTTTCCATGAAAAATATACCTTCAGAGCAATAAAATTGAAATGTATGTAAAGCTGTGGTTTTTCATGTGAGCACAAATTGGCAATTTTTTTTTTTTTGAGACAGAGTTTTGCTCTTGTTGCCCAGGCTGGAGTGCAATGGCACGATCTCATCTCACCGCAACCTCTGCCTACAGGGTTCAAGCAATGCTCCTGCCTCAGCCTCCCGAGTAGTTGGGATTACAGGCATATGCCACCATGTCAGGCTAATTTTGTATTTTTAGTAGAGGTGGGGTTTCTCCATGTTTAGTAGAGGTGGGGTCCATGTTTAGTAGAGGTGGGGTTTCTCCAGGCTGGTGTTGAACCCCTGACCTCAGGTAATCTGCCTGCTCGGCCTCCCAAAGTGCTGGGATTATAGGTGTGAGCCACTGCGCCTGGCCAAATTGGCAAATTACTAAAGATGACTGAATTTAGTTACTATTGCACATTTGCCATTTAATTGTTATTGCCTGGGTGTTCTATTGATGAGTGATATAATAAAACAATAATAATTCACAAATTTTTATATATTTATTTCATGAGGTTTATTTCAGCAAATCCCCAATTATTTTTTATTATTTTATTTAGAGACAGGGATTACAGGCGTGAGCCACCGCGTTCAGCATGATTACACTTGTGAATAACAACTGCATTCCAGGCTAGGCAATATAGTAAGACCTCATCTCTAAAAAGATTTTTTTTAAATTGTTGTCATAGTTAATATTGTATCTAAACCTACACAGTAGCCAGCTATGATGGTTAATACTGAGTGTCAACTTGATTGGATGGAAGGATGCAGAGTATTGTTTCTGGGTGTCTCTGTAAGGGTGTTGCCAAAGGAGATTAACATTGAGTCAGTGGACTGGGAGAGGCGGACCCCCCCCCCCCCGTCTGGGTGGGCACCATCTAATCAGCTGCCAACGCAGCTAGGATAAAGCAGGCAAAAGTTGGAAGGACTTGACTTGCTGAGTCTTCTGGCCTTCATCTTTCTCCCATGCTGGATGCTTCCTGCCCTTGAACATCAGACTCCAAGTTCTTCAGCTTTTGGACTCTTGGACTTACACCAGTGGTTTTCCAGGGTCTCTTGGGCCTTTAGCCGCAGACTGAAGGCTGCATTGTTGGCTTCCTTACTTTTGAGGTTTCGGGACTCTGACTGACTTCCTTGCTGCTCAGCTTGCAGGCAGCCTATTGTGAGACTTCATCTTGTGATCGTGAGTCAATAGTAACTCCTTAATAAACTCCCCTTCATATATACATCTATCCTATTAGTTCTGTGCCTCTAGAGAACCCTGACTAATACACCAGCTTCTAAGATGGCTTCCAATTGTCCTTGCCTCCTGGTATTCATACCATTGTGTGGTCTACTGCCACATTGAATCAGGGCTGTTCTGTATGACCAATAGAATGTGGTGGAAAAGATGCTGCATGACTTCCAAATCAAGATAATAGAATTCATTGACTCTTCTCTCTTAATATGGGATTGCCTGCTTTGGGGGAAGCTGGCAAGCATGAAATGAGAACATTCAAGCAGCTCAGGAAGAGAGGCACACATGGAGAAGACTAAGGCTTCCTGCCAACAGCCAGCACCAACTTGCCAGATATGTCAGTGAGTCATTTTGGAAGTAGATTTTCCAGCCTCAGTCAAACTTTCGGATAACTATAGACTTAGTTGACATCTGAATACAACCTCATGAGACATCTAAAACCAGAATAGTGCAGCCAAACGACTCCTGAATTTCTGATGGTCAGAAATGATGAGAGATGATAAATGATTATTGATGTTTTAAGACACTAGGTTACAGGATGATTTTGTCATGCAGCATTAGATAATGAACATAACTCACACATATTCATATATAAGAGTAAAATGAGTTTTTTTCATTGCAAAATGTTTCTCAGCTGCCATTGCGACCACTGCAAATAAAACACCAATTCATGAATAGCTCCAGAGCCACACATTGAAACATTTTACTCTTTGAAACATGAGTAAAAAAGAGTGAAAGCTCCTGCCCAGGCTGGAGGGCAGGAGCACAATCTTGGCTCACTGCAACCTCCGCCTCTCAGGTTCAAGTGATTCTCCTGTCTCAGCTTCCCAAGCAGCTGGGATTACAGGCACCCACCACCACACCTGGCTAGTTTTTGTATTTTTAGTAGAGGCAGGGTTTCACCATGTTGGCCAGGCTGGTCTCGAACTCCTGGCCTCAGCTGATCTACCTGTCTCGGCCTCCTAAATTGTCAAGATTACAGGCATGAGCCACTGCACCCAGCCCTATGGTTCAGCTTACAACGCAGTGCGAAAGTACATTTTTCAAAAGTCTGGGCTATGTAATGTTAAATAACATCATGTATGAAAAACCAATTGATAAACAATCCACAGGGAACTATATCAAGCCTCGTCCAGTTCCTTTCTTTTTCTTTCTTTCTGCTTGAAGACTTTAGGCCTAAGAGTGTGTGTGTGTGTGTGTGCGTGTTTTTTTTTTTTTTTTCCAAGACGGAGTCTCACTCTGTCACCCAGGCTGGAATGCAGTAGCATGATCTCGGCTCACTGCAACCTTCACCACCTGGGTTCAAGCAATTCTCCTGCCTCAGCCTCCCTAGCAGCTGGGATTACAGGCGCCTGCCACCACACCCGGATAATTTTTGTATTTTTAGTAGAGGCAGGGTTTCACCATATTGGTCAGGCTGGTCTTGAACTCCTGACCTCAGATGATCTGCCTGCCTTGGCCTCCCAAAGTACTGGGATTACAGGCATGAGCCACCACACCCGGCCTTTTTTTTTTTTTTTTTCAAAGACAGGATCTTTTTTTTTTTTTTTGAGAGGGAGTCTCGCTGTGTCCCCCAGCACGATCTCAGCTCACTGCAAGCTTCGCCTCCCAGGTTCACGCCATTCTCCTGCCTCAGCCTCCTGAGTAGCTGGGACTACAGGCACCCACTACTGTGCCCGGCTAATTTTTTGTATTTTTAGTAGAGACAGGGTTTCACCGTGGTCTCGATCTCCTGACCTTGTGATCTGCCCACCTCGGCCTCCCAAAGTGCTGGGATTACAGGCGTGAGCCACTGTGCCCGGCCCAAAGACAGGATCTTATTCTCTCAGCGGGGCTGGAGTGCAGTGGTGCAATCATGGCTCATAGCAGCCTCAACCTCCTGCCTCAGCCTCCTGAGTAGCTGAGACCACAGGCACATGCCACCACACCTGGCTAATTTTTCTTAAAAAGTGTTTTTTTTGTTTTTTTTTTTTTGCTGGGCATGGTGGCTCACGCCTGTAATCCCAGCACAAAATCCCAGTCAAGGCGGGTGGATCAAGAGGTCAGGAGATTGACACCATTCTGGCTAACAAGATGAAACCCCATCTCTACTAAAAATACAAAAAATTAGCCGGGTGTGGTGGCATGCACCTGTAGTGCCAGCTACTTGGGAGGCTGAGGCAGAAGAATTGCTTGAACCTGGGAGGTGGAGGCTGCAGTGAGCCGAGATCGTGCCACTGCACTCCAGCCTGGGCAACAGAGAGAGACTCCATCTCAGAAAATAAATAAATAAATAAATAAATAAATAAATAAATAAACAATTTTTTTTAAACGGGGTCTCACTATATTGCCCAGGCTTGTCTCAAGCTCCTGACCTCAAGTGATCCTCCCACCTCAGCCTCCCAAAATGCTGAGATTACAGGTGTGAGCCAGCACCTAGCCATAGATGGCTATCTTATTGTATACTCACATGGTGGAAGGCAGAGAAAGAGGATGCTTTCATGTGTCTTCCTATAAGGGGATTAATCCCACTCATTAGGATCCCGTCCTTGTGACCTAATTACTTCCCAAAGTTTCCATCTCCAAATACCATCACATGAGGGATTAGGGTTTTAACATATAAGTTTTGGGGAGACACAAACTTTCAGTCATTAGCAATCAGATATCCTTGATCAGATATTTCTAACCTCATTATTTACCAGGTGTGTAAACAGGCCTATGGAAATCAGAAAATGAGACAGGAATGAAAGAGGTTTATTGGTAAATTTAGCCTGTGAGAGATAAAAGAGGTAGTAAGCAGGATGCGGCAGAGAGAGCCTTGGGCCATTGTAGATTTGACAAAGTTTCAGTCAGTTCAGCAGGGAGCTCCAGAGCAAAGATTGTTAGAAGAGGCCAGTTTTGGGCAGAAACGACCAGTCCTACTTGCCCTTGCCATGCACGATTATTGTCTGGGGCTGCCCGTGAAGAGCATGACCTCAGATTGAAAGCTGCAGTCAATAAGCTTCTTGCAGATGAACAACCAATTTTTCCTTGAAAGGAAAAGCCAAGCATTGAGCTTCGAAGGCTTCCAGAACAGAGAGGTGCCTATTTACCAGCCACTTTTCTTTTTTCTTTTCTTTTCTTTCCTTCCTCCCTCTCTCCCCTCCCTTCCTTCCTTCTCTCCTTCCTTCCTTCCTCTCTCCCTCCCTTTTCTTTCTTTCTTTCCTTCCTTCCTTCTCTCTCTCTCTCTTTCTTTCTTTCCTTCTTTCTTTCTTCTATCTCTTTCTTTCTCTCCTTCCTCCCTCCCTCCCTTCCTTCCTTCTCTCTCTCCTTCCTTCCTTTCTTCCTTCCTTCCTTCTTTGTCTCTCTCTCCTTCCTTCCTTCCTTCCTTCCTTCCTTGACACAGAGTTTCCCTCTGTTGCACAGGCTGGAGTGCAATGGCACAATCTTGGTCCACTGCCATCCCCACCCCCCAGGTTCAAGCGATTCTGCTGCCTCAGCCTCCCGAATAGCTGAGATTACAGGCACGTGCCACTATTTCCGGATAATTTTTGTATTTTTAGTAGTGACAGGGTTTCTCCATGTTGCCGAGGCTGGTCTTGAACTCCTGACTTCAAGTGATCTTCCCGCCTCGGCCTCCCAAGGCCTCCTAAGTGGCACAAGCTACTGCACTGAACCCAGCATCGCTCTTAAAATACACACCTAGGCCAAGTGCAGTGGCTCACATCTGTAATCCCAGCACTTTGAGAGGCCAAGGCAGGCAGATCACCTGAGCTCAGGAGTTTGAGACCAGCCTGGCCAACATGGAGAAACCCTGTCTCTACTAAAAACACAAAAATTAGCCAGGCATGGTAGTGGGTTCCTATAGACCCAGCTACTCAGGAGGTTGAGGCACAAAAATCACTTGAATGCAGAAAGCAGAGATGGCAGTGAGTCCAGATACAGCCTGGGTGACAGAATGAAACTCCAACTCAGAACAAAAAAAAGATACACATCTTCAAGGTCCTGAGGATCCTGAGGATCACTCCCATCTCCCTCTTCAGCCTAAGTTCATTCCCTTCACTCAACTGTGATCAAACACAGTGGTCTTCCTAGAAAACGTTACTTGTTTCTCCCATTCACAGGGTTTTGTACATGCATTTGCTCCGGCCTGGGGGCTTTCTCAAATCCATTCTATGTCTGAGAAGTTCTGCATGACCCAAGTTGGTGTGTGTTTGCTTGTTTTTCCTTATTTAACATAGTCTAAATTTCCATCAATTAATGCAATTCTTCTTTCTAAAAATTAAGCAAAATAGCCAAGTGCGGTGGTTCATGCCTGTAATCCCAGCACTTTAGGAGACCAAGGCAGGCAGATCACAAGGTCAGGAGTTCGAGACCAGCCTGGCCAACATAGTGAAACCCCGTCTTTACTAAAAATACAAACAAATTAGCAAGGCGTGGTGGCAGTCACCTGTAATCCCAGCTATTTGGGAGGCGGAGGCAAGGAGAATTGCTTGAACCTGGGAGGCAGAGGTTAAAGTGAGCTGAGATTGCACCACTGCACTCCAGCCCAGGTGACAGTGCGAGACTCCGTCTCAAAAAAAAAAAAAAAATTAGGCAAAATATAGATCAGAGAGCAGACCTTTCATTAAAATAAAATTTTAGGCTGGGTGCAGTGGCTCACGCCTGTAATCCCACCACTTTGGGAGGCTGAGGCGGGCAGATCATGAGGTCAGGAGATCTAGACCATCCTGGCCAACATGGTGAAACCCTGTCTCTACTAAAATACAAAAAATTAGCCAGGTGTTGTGGCATGCACCTGTAATCCCAGCTACTCGGGAGGCTGAGTCAGGAGAATCGCTTGAAGCTGGAAGGTGGAGGTTGCAGTAAGTCGAGATCACACCACTGCACTCCAGCCTGGCGACAGAGAGAGACTCTGTCTCAAAAAAATAAAAAATAAAAAAATAAAAATTTAAAACATATACAAAGTATAAATAGGCATCTAAAATACTGAAGGAAAGTATTATCATACAAGTCACATGTAGAAAAAGTTGGAGGCCGGGCACGGTGGCTCAAGCCTGTAATCCCAGCACTTTGGGAGGCTGAGACGGGTGGATCATGAGGTCAAGAGATCGAGACCATCCTGGCTAACACGGTGAAACCCCATCTCTACTAAAAAATACAAAAAACTAGCCTGGCGAGGTGGCGGGCGCCTGTAGTCCCAGCTACTCGGGAGGCTGAGGCAGGAGAATTTTTAGTAGAGACGGCATGAACCCAGGAGGCGGAGCTTGCAGTAAGCCGAGATCCGGCCACTGCACTCCAGCCTGGGCGACAGAGCGAGACTCCGTCTCAAAAAAAAAAAAAAAAGAAGAGAAAAAGTTGGAGGCTGGGTGCGGTGGCTCACTCCTGTAATCCCAATACTTTGGGAGGCCGAGGTGGGTGGATCACTTGAGGTCAGGGTTTCAAGACCAGCCTGGCCAACATGGTGAAACCCTGTCTCTACTAAAAATACAAAAATTAGCTGGATGTGGTGGTGGGCGCCTGTAATCCCAGCTGCTCGGGAGGCTGAGGCAGGAGAATTGCTTGAACCTGGGAGGTGGAAGTTTCAGTGAGCCAAGATCGCGCCACTGCACTCCAGCTTGGTTGACAGAGCAAGATTCTGTCTCGAAAAAAAAATTAAAAATAAAAATAGAAATTTGCCTTGTGAGCCTGTTTAGTGAAAAAGTTAAAAAAATCTTTCCTCACAGTTCTAGAGCCTGGAAGTCTGAGACCAGGATGCCAGCATGATGGTCAGGCTCTGGCAAGCACTTCTTCCTGTCTTCCAGTTGGTTGCCTTTTCACTATGTCTTCACATGGCACAGAGCAAGAAAGAGAAAGAGAGATCTCTTCGTCTTAGAAGGCCATTCTTTTCAGATTAGGAACCTACCGTTATGACCTCATTTACCCTTAATTATCTCCCAAAAACCCTATTTCCAGATACAGTTCCATGAGGATTAAGGCTTCTACATATGAATTTGGGAGGAGACACAAGTCAGTTCATAGCAGGAACCATGAAAAAATCATTAATACATAATATTCTGTGAAAAAAAGCAGAACACAAATTGATAAAATTGGACTCTCATCTGGCAGTACAACTAACTGGATATCCTGAAAAACTTTTTACTATAAAACATCTAGAAAATATAATAAATGTGGTGGAGTTTTTTGGGTTTGTTTGCTTGCTTGTTTGTTTTTTGAGAGAAGGTCTTGCTCTGTCATCTAGGCTGGAGTGCAGTGGCATGAACATGGCTGACTGCAGCCTCAATCTAGTAGGCTCAACTGATCCTCTTTCCTCAGCCTCCTGAGTAGCTGGGACCAGACATGTGCCACCACATCTGACTAACGTTTTTAAATTTTTTGTAGAGATGGGGTTTTGCCATGTTGCCCAGGTTGGTCCTGAACTCCTGGAATCAAGCAGTCCTCCCTCCTTGGCCTCCCAAAGTGTTGGGATTACAGAAGCTTGCACCACTGCATTCAGCCAAATGTTCTTTTAAATATATAGCTGAACTTTTGCAAAAGAAAGAAATATCTGTAAGGGAAAGGAGGTGGCAAGAGAAAGAAGAGTGAGAATAGTAACAATTGAAAATTGTTATTATTGGCCAGGTGTGGTGGCTCATGCCTGTAATCCCAACACTTTGGGAGGCCGAGGCAGGTGGATTGCCTGAGGTTGTGAGTTCAACACTAGCCTGACCAACATGAAGAAACTCTGTCTCTACTTAGACATACAAAATTAGGCCGGGCACAGTGGCTCATGCCTGTAATCCTAGCACTTTGGGAGGCCCAGGTGGGCGGATCACGAGGTCAGGAGATCGAGAACATCTTGGCCAACATGGTGAAATCCCACTTCTACTAAAAAAACACAAAAAATTAGCTGGGTGTGGTGGCGCGTGCCTGTAATCCCAGCTACTTGGGAGGCTGAAGCAGGGGAATCCCTTGAACCCAGGAGGTGGAGGTTGCAGTGAGCTGAGATCGTGCCACTGCACTCCAGCCTGGTGACACAGCAAGACTCCGTCTCAAAAAAAAAAAAAAGAAAGAAATACAAAATTAGCCGGGTGTGGTGGTGCTTGCCTGTAATCCTAGCTACTGGGGAGGCTAAGGCAGGAGAACCGCTTGAACCTGGGAGGTGGAGGTTGTGGTGAGCCGAGATGGCGCCATTGCACTCCAGCCTGGGCCACAAGAGCGAAACTCCGTCTCAAAAGAAGAAAAAGAAAAAGAAAATTGTTATTAATAACAAATTGAGTTGTTAATAATAACTGAAAAATTGCTGGGTGCGGTGGCTCACGCCTGTAATACCAGCACTTTGGGAGGCTGAGGTGGGCGGATCACGAGGTCAGGAGATTGAAACCATCATGGCTAACATGGTGAAACCCCGTCTCTACTAAAAATACAAAAAACTTAGCCAGGCATGGTGGCGGGTGCCTGTGGTCCCAGCTACTCGGGAGGCTGAGGCAGGAGAGTGGTGTGAACCCGGGAGGCGGAGCTTGCAGTGAGCTAAGATCACGCCACTGCACTCCAGCCTGGGCAACAGAGAGAGACTCTGTCTCAAAATAATAATAATAACAATTGAAAAATTAAATGGCGTGTATATAGGTGTTCTTTAAACTATTCTTTCACTTTGCTTGAAAATTTTCAAATAAAAAAATCAAAGTAAAACAGCAACAAAAATGACAACAATATAAACCTCAAATTCTGAACACAATATCACATAAGACAGGAGACAGGATGAAGGGGTGGTCAAGGTAATG
Organism: Theropithecus gelada; assembly: GCF_003255815.1. Lineage (NCBI taxonomy): Eukaryota > Metazoa > Chordata > Mammalia > Primates > Cercopithecidae > Theropithecus > Theropithecus gelada. The sequence goes on along the minus strand of NC_037672.1, from coordinate 136,516,119 downwards.
AATTTCAAGGCCTTATATTCTGTAAAAAGGGTAGTGATAACTATTTTTTATAGACAGAAATAGAGAAGCTATACATATTTTCTTTTTAAATTTCATGCTTTCGTCTGAGATATTTTCAATTTCTAAGTGCAACTTCATAATTTTTACTTTACTTTTCTTTTCTTTTCTTTTTTTTTTTTTTTTGAGACAGAGTCTCACTCTGTGGCCAGGCTGGAGTGCAGTGGTGCGATCTCGGCTCACTGCAAGCTCCGCCTCCCAGGTTAAAGCGATTCTCCCGCCTCAGGCTCCGGAGTAGTTGGGCCTACAGGCGCGCGCAACCACACCCCACTAATTTTTGTATTTTTAGTAGAGACGGGGTTTCACCATGTTGGCCAGAACCGTCTTGATCTCCTTACCTTTTGTTCCGCCCGCCTCGGCCTCCCAAAGTGCTGGGATTACAGGCATGAGCCACCGTGCCCAGCCCGACTTCATAATTTTTAATATCTTGTTAGTCCCAAAGACGTTAGACATGCTTATACAAATATTTCTAAAAGTGGTAAAAGACATATTCAGAAAGACGTTTATCTCAGCATTGCTTATAGTAGCTTCACAAATTGTAAATGACCTAATTGAGGACTAAGTGAATTATGATACATATATTTAGAGTTATTCTATGAAATCATGAATAATGATATTCCTTCATATTTATTGACTTAGAAAAATTTCATGCTTGTGATTGAGTAAAATAGTTATAGAATGCATATATGAGCTCTTTATATAAAATCATTTTACTATATCTGTGATTATGACCATGGTTGTCTCCGGGTAATAATATTCCAGGAGATTTTTACTTTGTACTTTATACTTTTCTGTATTTAGATTGGTTTAAATGGGCATGTTTCATTTAAAAAAAAAAACAAAACTAAAGCTATGCTTAAATATAAATGCTAAAAACAAGTTCAAGGTTTTTTTGTTCTATTTCCCCCTGGGCTGTATCCATTAGCAAAGAAGTCTGTGAAATCATTGCACCTGGAAGCAAAGGGCAAGCAAGGAAAGAGCAGAGAGCATGGTTGTACTTTTTCCTCTTTCGTAAGCAGTTGAGCTTCTGCAGTCTGTAGTAGGACTTTAGTATACACGCAAAAAATTCAATTGTTTTCTTCTTGTCTGGTAGTTTGGAAGATGTGGTCTATTCCCGCCTGACAAGGAGATACACAGAATGGGGTCATCATTTCCCTGGTTGATTTGAGTAAAAAAAAAAAAGGTTCCCTAGGGCTCAGCTACCACTAAGGATTAGAAAAGCAGCTGTGATCAAATAAGTACCCAAAGGCTATGGAACTCAATATCAAAGAATTCTTCTCAATCCCAGTACTCAAGATGACTTCTCCCTTCACGTTTTTTCAACATTCCACTCAATTCGTCTACCAGAATACTTTTTAGTTTCTTTCTCAGCAACTCATTTTCACTTTTTCTAAACCTTGCACTAGGGCACTGCTTCCATTAGGTTTTAGCAAAGTATGTACGTGCACAGGTAAGCTTTTTCCGAGTTATGAATCATGGGTACCTCCCAGGCTCAAAGACGAACCAAGGTTCTTAATGTTATGTAACCCACAGGCAGGGAAATGAATCTGAGAGTCTCTGAGGTATTTAATATTGAAATGTTTATCCTGACCCAGGTCACTTAGCTAAGTCTCCTATTTGTACAGTTATGAACATTTGTCCTTAGAGGTCCTCAAAATCCATTTTCAAAATAATCTAGATTTTTAAAATGTTAAAATCTTGAAAGTGCAGGATAGCCACTCTCAAACACTGTTAAAGGGAGTATAAATTTGTCTAATCTTTCTGAAAGACAGTTTGATAAAAGGTATTGCTATGAAATGAATTGTGTCCCCCTACCACCCCTCACAAATTCATATGTTGAAGCCCTAATCCCCAGTGTGACTATATTTGGAGACACTGCCTTTAAAGAGGTAAATAAGGCTAGATGAGGTCAGAAGGTGGGGCCCTAATCTGATGGGACTGGTGTCCTTGTGAGAAGAGGAAGAGAAACCTGAGCTCTGCTTCTTCCCATGCACCCAGAGGCAAGGCCATATGAGGACACACCAAGCAGGCAGACATCTAAAAGCCAGTAAGAGAGCCTTCACCAGAACCCGGCTTTTTGGTTAGAGCGTGCTCTGAATGCAGGACCTTGATCTGTGTTCACAGTAATGAAGCGGATCTCAGAGTGGCCAACAGCGGCCCTTGAGGCAGCCTGACACCCACAGATCCAGGCTCTCTCTAACTCGTAACTGTGAGGACTATTTCTAATGTATTTGTTTCTTCATTTTTTCCACCCCCAAAATAGATAATATCTTGTCAAAAATGATTTTTAAAGTAGTATATACGCACCCTATAAACAATTAAAATAATCCAAAAGTATGTGAACTAAAGAGACTGTCTGCTCCTGTCTACTCTCTGTTTTAGTATTCTTACATAAAAATGATACATCCTGGCTGGGTGCAGTGGCTCATGCCTGTAATCCCAGCACTTTCGGAGGCCAAGGCGGATGGATCACTTGAGGTCCGTATCACTTTGAGATCAGTTCAGCCAACATGGTGAAAAACCGACTCTACTAAAAATGCAAAAATTAGCCAGGCATGGTGGTGGGTGCCTATAATCCCAGCTACTCAGGAGGCTGTGGCAGGAGAATTGCTTGAACCCGGGGCATGGTGGTTGCAGTGAGCCGAGATCGCACCACTGCACTCCAGCCTGGGCAACACAGTGAAACTCCGTCTCAAAAAAAAGAGAACATGTAACAATATTGGATGTCTTTCAATGTCAAACGTGTACTGGGTGTCTAAAAAGTTGGGAAATCTGGGATAAATTTAATTTATTTTAAAAATTGTGGTAAAATATTCATAACCTAAAGTTTGCCATTTTAGTCATTTTTGGGTAAACCGTTCATTAAGTACATTCATAATGTTGTGGAACCATCACCACTAAGATAAACTTATTTTTAGACAGCAGGTAATTTACATTTTCAAATAATATTCTCAATGTATTTTTTCAACCTCCATACCATTTCAGGTAAAGGACCTCTACATTTAAAGCAATGGGTCCAAATGTTAATCTGAACAAACTAAAATAAATATACGATTTTCCTTGTATTTCCAAGCCTTGTGGACACTGTAGTGCTCGAGGCAGTCAGGAGGTGGAGAGAAGTAAACAGAGTTTCTGTAGTCTTAGCTCAAATACATATTGAATATGTAAATTTGGGCAAGTTAACCTCTCTGTGTTCTATTATTGCTTGATTCTTCCTTCATCCTACATTGTAGTGATCTCCAGAGAGCTTTACTCTTTACCCTGGTAAACAGTTTTATAAGTTGTTTAAACAGAGACTTGCCTATGTGATACAATTTAACAGAGGGCAAAAGAACTACCCATGCAAATCAACTTTTGTAATGAGCTGCTCTATTGCATGGCATTCCAACTTGACATCACTCCTCTGCAGAACTGGCCTCTTGGGTGTGCAACCTCTGTGGTTGTACATGTCCCCATGCTTAGAAGGGCCCTGTTCTTGGTTTAGTGTTCTGCTGTTGCCATCTTAAAGTTTTTTGTTTTTTGTTTTTTGTTTTGAGACAGAGTCTCGCTTTGTTGCCCAGGCTGGAGTACAGTGGCATGATCTCGGCTCACTGCAACCTCCGCCTCCCGGGTTCAAGCCATTCTCCTGCCTCTGCCTCCCGAGTATTTGGGACTACAGGTGCGTGCCACCACGCCCGGGGATTTTTTTTTTTTTTTTTTTTGTATTTTTAGTAGACATGGAGTTTCACTGTGTTACCCAGGATGGTCTCGGTCTCCTGACCTCGTGATCCGCCCCCCTCGGCCTCCCAAAGTGCTGGGATTACAGGCTTGAGCCACCGCGCCCGGCCTCAGGATGGTAAATTTTACAGTATCTTTTTTTTTAACCACAATTTAAAACATTTAAATTATTTGTTTTTTTTTTTTAATTATTTTTATTTTTTGAGACTGGGTCTTGCTCTGTTCCCCAGGCTGGAGTGCAGTGGTATGATCACGGCTCACTGCAACCTTGATCTCTGGAGCTCAAGCAATCCTTCCACCTCAGCCTCCCAAGTAGCTGGGACCACAAGTTTAAGCCACTGTGCCAGGCTAATTTTTTTTTGTTTTTTCTTTTTTTTTTTTTTTTTTGAGACGGAGTCTTGCTCTGTCACCCAGGCTGGAGTGCAGTGGCCGGATCTCTGCTCACTGCAAGCTCCGCCTCCCGGGTTTACGCCATTCTCCTGGCTCAGCCTCCCGAGTAGCTGGGACTACAGGCGCTCGCCACCTCGCCCGGCTAGTTTTTTGTACTTTTTAGTAGAGACGGGGTTTCACCGTGTTAGCCAGGATGGTCTCGATCTCCTGACCTTGTGATCCGCCCGTCTCGGCCTCCCAAAGTGCTAGGATTACAGGCTTGAGCCACCGCGCCCGGCCTTTTTTTGTTTTTTTCAAGACGGAGTTTTGCTCTTGTTGCCCAGGCTGGAGTGCAATGGCGCGATCTCAAGCTCACCGCAACCTCTGCCTCCTGGGTTCAAGCAATTCTCCTGCCTCAGCCTCCCGAGCAGCTAGGATTACAGCTATGTGCCACCACACCCAGCTAATTTTGTATTTTTAGTAGAGACAGGGTTTCTCCATGTTGGTCAGGGTGGTCTCGAACTCCCGACCTCAGGTGATCCGCCCGCCTCGGCCTCCCAAAGTGCTGGGATTACAGGCGTGAGCCACCGCTCCCGGCTTGCCTGGCTAATTAAAAAAATTTTTTTTGTAAAGACAGAGTCTCACTGTGTTGCCCAGGCTGGTCTTGAATTACTGGGCTCAAGTGATTTTCCTGCCTCAGCCTCCCAAAAGTTGGGATTTACAGGTGTGAGCCTCTATGCCTAACTGCTTTCTTATGAAATTGTGGCTTTTACCAAAATATGCACTTTAAGATTGCTAAAATGATGTTAACCAGGATGTACTATATTTATTACTTTCACAGTGGTAAAGCTCTCAACACTTTGGGAGGATGAAGCAGGAAGATTGCTTGAAGACAGGAATTCAAGATAAGCCTGGGCAACATAGTGGGACCTCATCTCTACCAAAAAAAAAAAAAAAAAATTAGCTGCTGGGCGCAGTGGCTCACGCTTGTAATCCCAGCACTTTGGGAGGCCGAGGCAGGTGGATCACCTGAGGTCGGGAGTTCAAGACCAGCCTGACCAACATGGAGAAACCCTGTCTCTACTAAAAATACAAAATTAGCCGGGATGGTGGCGCATGCCTGTAATCCCAGCTACTCGGGAGGCTGAGGCAGGAGAATCGCTTGAACCCGGGAGGCGGAGGTTGTGGTGAGCCGAGATCGCACCATTGCACTCCAGCCTGGGCAAAAAGAGCGAAACTCTGTCTCAAAAAAAAAAAAAAAAAA
>NC_037672.1:136466204-136510612 GCF_003255815.1 Theropithecus gelada | reverse complement strand
AAAAAAAAAAAAAAAAAAAAAAATTAGCCAAGTATGGTGGTGCACCCCTGTAGTCCCAGCTACTTGGGAGGCTGAGGATGGAGGATTGCTTGAGCCCCGAAGGTGGAAGCCAAGCTGCAGTGAGCCCTGATCATGCTACTGGGTGACAAGGTGAGACTCTGTTTCAAAAAAAAAAAAGAAAGCAAACTTATGAGAATCCTATTGTGAAAACTGTCAGAATCAAAATGGAGTCAGCGTCACTTTTGTTAAAAAAAAGAAAGAAAGAAAACAACAACAAAAAAAAAAAAAAACAACAAAACCCAAAAACCAAACCCTGACAAATAGGGCTGGGAAAGGCCATGAAGGAAAAATATCATAGTTTATGCTTTTTTTCTACATTGGAAAATTACTTTTCAAACATTGTAGGTAAATTATGAATTCATGAATTCATTAAAAAATTCATTATTTTCTCATGAATAAATGCTGGATGACAGAAACTATTACAAAAGACTGCAAAAACCACAATCTTGCACAAAGGCCATCATGCAGATGTTCTGTGAGGACATCTGCTCAGCAACTGCCTGTCCAACCTTGGATTGACGTCACCCTTGTTATTGATCTTTGTAGCCAAGGATAATTATCTCAACACAATTATGTAATCCTTCTCATGTTTTCTTTAAAAACCTTTGTCTTTCTTTATGTGATGGTTAATATTAGGTGTCAACTTGACTGGATTGAGAGATGCCTAGATGGCTGGTGAAGCATTATTTCTGTAAGGGTGTTTTCAAAGGAGATTGACATGTGAGTCAGTGGACTGGGAGAGGGTGGTGCACACCCACCCACCGACCCTCAATGTGGGTGGGCACTATCCAATCCGCTGCCAGCGCGGCTAGAGCAAAGCAGGTGGGAGAAGGGATATTCTGCTTGCTCAGGGCTTTCTCTCTCTCTCTCGTTCTCCTTTTAGCATGCCAGATACTTGCTTCCTTTCCTCCTGCCCTTGGACATCAGACTCCAGGTTCTTTGCCTTTAGACTCTGGGACTTGCACCAGTGGTGTTGCAGGGGCTCTTGGGCCTTTGGCCTCAGATTGAGAGCTGCACTCTTGGCTTCCCTGGTTTTGAGGCTTTCAGACTTGGACTGAGCCACACTATGAGCTTTTCTTTTTCCCCAGCTTACAGAGGGCCTATTGTGGCCTATTGTGGGACTTTGCCTTTTAATTGTGGGAGCCAATTCTCCCTAATAAACTCCTGATTTACATACATATATCCTATCGGCTCTGCCCCTCTGGAGAACCCTAATACACTTTACTTCCATGAATATCCATATTGTTTACTATGGCATGCATATTCCCACTGCAATGTCCTATTCCTGAATAAACATCATTTCCTTTTAGAGAGCCTCTCTCTGTTTATTTAGGTTGACATTGTCTATCAGAATTACCACTTTTTGGGTATAAGACATAACCAAGACACCTTGGTTCCACTGTTGACAACATAGTTAAATTTGGTCAAGTGTCAAGGACACTTTACAAACTGAAACCTGTGAAGTGATGGTTAATTTACCTTCACTTCTCACAGTGCAGATTGTCAGTTCTAGGAGTCCGCTTTGTCCATTTGAGTTTGGGTCACGGAGGACAGAAGTGAAGTCAAGGGCACGCTGAGGAAGGAACTCTAAGTGGCCATTCACAGTGTCCTTGACAGCAGTTCCGTTCTCTATTTTATGAGTCTCTCTGCCCCACATGCTTCTGAACTACCGTTTTTACCCCTTCCCACCCAGTTATAGTCCGATTAGAAGGAAATATGTTTTCCTCTGTTCCCCTCCACCACTGCAGCAGATAAAGAGAGGAGGCAATGGGATTGTCATCAAAAAGACATGGTACAAATTTAAACAAGCACTCTCTTGTCAGAACAACTTTAAAAAATTTCAACGTTGGTGTAACAAGATAGGTAGTATACGCTGTCTCATGAGAAAGCAAGCAAACTTGGTTTTGTTGACCTATAAAAGAGTATTGACAGTCACTAAATCAGAAATATTAGGGATTTAAAAGGTATTGGAAAGGGAAAGGAAAATGAGACAAATCTTTTTTTTTTTTTTTGAAATGGAGTCTCATTCTGTCACTCAGGCTGGAGTGCAGTGGCGCGATCTTAGCTCACTGCAACCTCCGCCTCCTGGGTTCAAGCAATTCTCCTGCCTCAGCCTCCCGTGTAGCTGGGACTACAGGTGCACACTGCCATGCCCAGCTAATTATTTGTATTTTAGTAGAGACAGGGTTTCACTGTGTTGCCCAGGCTAGTCTTGAATTCCTGAGCTCAGGTAATCTGCCCGTCTTGGCCTCCCAAAGTGCTAGGATTACGGGCGTGAGCCACCACGCCCGGCTGAGACAAATCTAATTTTCAGACATGCTGTTGTCAGGGTAATAAAAATGAAGTCCTTTTGAATTCTACTAGGTTTGTTCCCAACAGTTTAAAGCTCTTTCAGGCTGCTTGAGAATAACTTGCCTAGGTGTGTGCTGAAAGATTTAAACAGAAGAGGGCACCAAGTCAGACAGCTTCAAACACCATGCTCACCAGAGGTAGGGAAGAGGGAGAGAAAAGATGGCATGAAGGGGAGAGAGAGGGAGAAAACTGAAGCAGAAGGATGGAAGGACGATTGGTAGATGGGGATTTATAATTAAACCCAATTGCAATTTGTAAAGGAAAACTCCAAGTCAGGAAGGAAGTTAGTATTTGTGTGATTTCTCTTTCCATGCTGGAAAGCAACTGGGATTTGGTATATAAGGTAGAATTTGTGAATGATGTTGCAAAGGAGATGTCGACTTGAGAGGACTGAAAGAGGTAGACTGCACTAAATATACGTGCCAAATGTAAACAAAGGAAACAAGTAATTGAAAAGGCCCTGGCCGGGCGCGGTGGCTCAAGCCTGTAATCCCAGCACTTTGGGAGGCCGAGACGGGCGGATCACGAGGTCAGGAGATCCAGACCATCCTGGCTAACACGGTGAAACCCCGTCTCTACTAAAAAAAAAAAACAAAAAAACCAGCCGGGCGTGTTGGCGGGCGCCTGTAGTCCCAGCTACTCGGAAGGCTGAGGCAGGAGAATGGCGCAAACCCGGGAGGCGGAGCTTGCAGTGAGCTGAGATCCGGCCACTGCACTCCAGCCCGGGCGACAGAGCGAGACTCCGTCTCAAAAAAAAGAAAAGGTCCTTTCGGTGTTCCTTTTCTTTTCTTTTTTTTTTTTTTAGACAGAGTCTTGCTCTGTCGCCCAGGCTGGAATGCAATGGTGCGATCTCCGCTTAATACAACCTCTGCCTCCCGGGTTCAAGCGATTCTCTTGCCTCAGCCTCCTCAGTAGCTGGGATTACAGGCGTGCACTACCACCTCCGGCTAATTTTTGTGTTTTTAGTAGAGACAGGGTTTCACCATGTTGGCCAGGCTGGTCTGGAACTCCTCATCTCAAGTGATCCACCTGCCTCGGATTACAGGCATGAGCCACTGCACCTAGCCCTGTGTTTCATTTTCTAAATAAACGGACAAAAAGGCTGGACTATGAGGAAGCAAATAATTTTGGTCTTACTGACATTTCCTTCCACTTTAATTTTTTTAACATGAAAGTCTTTCAATAAATTTTATAAAATTCTATTCTAGAAGGAAAAATATGATAGCTTATGCTTTTTTTCTATATTGGAAAATCACTTTTCAAATATTGTAGGTAAATTATGTAAATTATTGGGAGGAGGGTCAGGGAATTTAGTTTTTCCGGTTAAATCTATAAAATAAAACTTCATAACATGATGGAACAAATTTTAGAGTCATACTGTTCAAAGCAAATATTTCAATATCCCATTGTAAGAATTTCTTGATTTTTACATCTGAGATTTTCCTTTTCTGAGAGAACTGCCCACACTCTTCCCCACTGCAGGACATTTGAACAAGGGCTAAGCTCTTCCTGCTGTAAGAAAGCCTGTTCAAAGCAGCACTGTACAGCAGAAACAGAGTGCCAACTCTGTGGGTAATTTTTAATGTTTTAGTAGTCACATTTTTAATTAATTATTTTTAAAAATTATTATTATTATTTTTTGAGATAGAGTCTTGCATAGTCACCCAGGCTGGAGTGCAATGGCATGATCTCAGCTCACTGCAACCTCCGCCTCCTGGGTTCAAGTGATTCTCCTGCCTCAGCCTCCCAAGTAGCTGCGATTACAGGTGTGTGCTACCATGCCCAGCTAATTTTTTTGTATTTTTAGTAGAGAGGGGGTTTCACTATGTTGGCCACGCTGGTCTCGATCTCCTGACCTCGTGATCCGCCCACCTTGGCCTCCCAAAGTGCTGGGATTACAGGTGTGAGTCACCGCACCCGGCCTACATTTTTTAAAAAGTAGAAGGAAAGAGATGAAATTAATTTTTAAAATAAATTTTACTTTACTCAGTAATTCAAAATATTACCTGATATCAAGTCATCAATGAATAGTTATTAATAAGCTATTTTACCTTTTTTTTTTTTTAGTACTAATTCTTTGAAATACGGAGTATTTGACTCTTACAGCACATCTCAATTTGGACATGCTACATTAAAAGTGCTCAAAAACCACATATGGCTAAGTTGCTAGTGGACATCACAGGTCCAGAACAAATTTTTTGGTCATGGAAAAATATGCGACCAATCAGTTAAGTGACAAATTTAACAATGTGTCTAAGATGCACAGTCATCTAATCTAAATAAGCCCAGTTTTGTGTTAACTTTTAAAATAATTGTTACTAAAATTAAAAAATTTTAAATAATCAAAAAAAAAAAAGTTGCTAAAATTACTGAGTATCCTTTTCACTCCGAATGTTTACAGATTCCTTCCCCCACCACCCGCCTTTGGATATAAGAAAAAGAAAGGAAAGTTTCAATGTGAAAGTAATTTTATTTTCATTTTCAACAAAATCATTAAACTACTTTTGATATATGTATTTGGGGATCAGGGAAGTCATTTGCACACTGTCTTTAATAATTGCAAAGACAATATTCAAAAGCAGTAAGGGTAAAAATCTGAGAGGCTGGTGTCTGAGGAATAGCAGTTGTTTTATAGCCTAAAAACAGAAGTATAGGAAAAAAATTTTAAGTGATTTACATTACTTTAGTAAATATTGAAATTATATTTTATAGTGACAATGCTATTATGCACATTTCTCCATAAAGATCAACATAATGTTGCAATTTTTCTTTTAACTGCTACAGTTTCTCTATTCTAGTAACCTAGTAGCATAGCTTCAAAATGCATTTAAAATTGCTTTTTCCTGTCTCTCTAGTCTCAAGATGTAACCTTGAAGCAAACTATGGAAATTTTTTACCTTAGTCTTAAAATATAGCCATGAAGGCTGGGCACAGTGGCTCATGCCTGCAATCCCAGCACTTTGGGAGGCCAAGGTGGGTGGATCACTTGATGCCAGGACTTGGAGACCAGCCTGGCCAATATGATGAAACCCCGTCTCTGCTAAAAATACAAAAATTAGCCAGGTGTGGTGGTGCATGCCTGTAATCCCAGCTACTCCGGAGGCTGAGGCATGAGAATTGCTTGAGCCTACGAGGCTGAGGTTGCAGTAAGCTGAGATCATGCCACTGCACTCCAGCCTGGGTGACAGAGCAAGACTCTATATCAAAAAAGACGAAAGAAAAAAGCCAGGCGCAGTGGCTCTTGCCTGTAATCCCAGCATTTTGGGAGGTCAAGGCAGGAGCATCATTTGAGGTCAGGAGTTCAAGACCAGCCTGGCCAACATGAAACCCTGTCTCTACTAAAAATACAAAAATTAGCCAGGCATGGTGTCACACTCATGGTGTCACACTCATGGTGTCACTGTCCCAGCCACTCAGGAAGCCGAGATAAGGGAATCATTTGAACCCGGGAGGGAGAGGTTGTATTGAGTGGAGATCACAACACTGCATTCCAGCCTGGGCGACAGAACAAGACTCTGTCTCAAAAAATAAATAAATAAAATATGTATAGACTTTAAATGTACTTTGACGTTCCATGTCTCTCCCTTTGCCAGCATACACTCCCTTGCACTGTGTACACTTCTCTAACTGTATGCTTGTTAAGAAATTCCAGGGGCTACTTTTAAAATGAACCCAGCGTGGAGGCCCAGCTGCAGAATTTGCTCCCACTTAAAGACTGCCTCAAGATGGGTAATCTACATCCTGGCCACGTGGAGATGGCACTAGCCCATGCTCCAGGTAGACCACAACTCAGGATAGCCATTAGAACAAGATATGCAGACCTGGATCCTGTGTTACTCTCGAATGTTTCCCATATAAAGACTTGCCTTTTTAATCCCTTTCCTCAGCCTAACACTTGAAATGGTCATTTGGAGGCATTAGCCCGACCATTTCTCATCTGCTAGCATTTGGATAATAAAGCTGCTTTCCTTTCACTACATCTTACTTCTCATGTATTAACTTACAAGTGTTGAGCAACCAACTTGCATTTGGTTACATTCTTCTCTTCTTAAATAAATAAATACAAATGAGGCTACAATAGTCAGAGTTTTAAAATTTGGTACCAATAATACGGTTAAACTTTTTTTTATAAATCCAATTCTGTTTTTAATTTTAACTACAATTTTATGCTTAGAATTGAATGAATTATTCTTCTTCTTATTTTTTTTTTTTGAGACAGAGTCTCGCTCTGTCACCCGGGCTGGAGTGCAGTGGCACAATCTCGGCTCACCACAAGCTCTGCCTCCTGGGTTCATGCCATTCTCCTGCCTCAGCCTCCCAAGTAGCTGGGACTACAGGTGCCCACCACCACATCCAGCTAATATTTGTGTTTTTAGTAGAGACAGGGTTTTGCCACGTTGGCCAGGCTGGTCTCCAACCCCTGACCTCAGGTGATCTGCCCACCTCAGCTTCTCACAGTGGTAGGATTACAGGTGTGAGCCAACGTGCCTGGCCAAATTGAATGAATTATATGTGAATAATGTAGTATTCAACTTTACTTGAAAAACAACATATCTTCTGAGTCGTGTAAAGTTAACTTTCATAAAATTTTAACATTTTTGCATTGTATGTAATAAGTTTTGCCATCTCATGATGCTCTGTGCAGGTTACTATGATTTATTAATCCATTGACCCTAGAATTCTAAATAAGAAATTACTCAGCATGCTTGTTTCCAGTCCCCTCCCTCCACCTTAATCCTTTAGTTTGGACAGATACTTCTCTAACAGCAGGAATCTCTGGGTTAACTATGGTCCAGCACCCCTTCAGCTGGTTGCTCTGGCTTGAAATGAACTCACTGAACTTACATCTGAAAGCCAAAGGGGTCAGTCTAGAAAGAAATAATTGACTGTACTGTACATCTGCTTGCCTTTGCTGCCACCTTAACATGTCTCCTTTTTTTCAAGATGCTCTTCTGATAATGGCCATTTCAAGGATTCGCTTTTTTTTGGTCAATATTCATACTGACCAACAATTTTCTATATTTGTTACTTCATAAAAACAAAGAAAGAACACGAAGGAATTTCCTTGATAAAAAGAAGGATTTTCTATTTTTCTTTTAGAAGTTTCTTTAGGCCGGGTGCAGTAGCTCATGCTTGTAATCCCAGCACTTTGCCAGGCTGAGGTGGGAGGATTGTTTGAGTCTAAGAGTTCCAGAGCAGCCTGGGCAACAGATTGAGACTCCATTTTAACAAAGCCAATAAATAAATAAATAAATAAATAAAATAGAAGTTTCTTTGCCCTGCACTTAAATCTGCCTAAAGTCTTGCATATAATAAAATAATGTGTTGTTAAAAAAGTCAAGTTAAGATGCCCATTGTAAAAGATAACAAGTCATTGTTTCCGTTTTGGGGTCTGTCTTTTCTTCCTTTCTTCTTTCTTTCCTTCACTTTTTTCCTTTGCTTTTCTAATCTCCGTTTAATTTAAATGCCACTGGTTTCAGTAATGTCCAAGCAGCCTCTGAAAAATTTGGGGCTCAAAAAGTCACCACACGGAAACTGCGGCAGCTGTAACTTAATAAATTTGTGATTCTTCCCATTGAACTAGGATATTTGTAGACATTTAGAACCTTAATCATACCCTCTACAAAACTCTCTTCAAGGCTGAATGGTCTAAGTGAGTCTACAAAATACATGCTATCCCTCTCCAGAAAGAAGTGGTCTATGCTCTCAGTGTAGCTTTCCATTTTCCCCTTTTGGACATTTCTTTTGAAGTAATGCTTATTTTTTCTTCACCATTGTATATGTTGGTGCATTGAGAATATTCAGATTTACTGTTTATTTGTAGGTTGTAAGGAAGTAAGGAAATTCATCCATCCTGACCATGAATTGACATGACATAAAGATTCTGGAGCTGGGACAAGAATATGGGTGGCCACATAGTGGCTAGACAAGGAAGTTTTGAAACTGTATGTATGGGATAAAACGTATGTCTATGAGTGTGGGTGATGGCAGAGGGGGGCATGCAGCCAAGTAATAAACTTTATTGAACTTTTTTTTTCCCTCTCAACATTTTTATTTTCTTCTAGAAATAGCACTCCTGTTTTTGGTGAGAATTGATCCACTCTCACTCTATCCACAAGGTCCATGGACACTGTGAGGATGTGGGTCTGAGAACTGTAACATCTCTTTTTAAACTTCAATACTAGTCAAGTGTAGTAGTGAGAAGGAGGGAGAGAGTAGAACAAGAAGTTAGATCTATAACTGCCTCTGAACAATCAGTTGAGATATTAATAACTCACTACCTTTGGACCAGCCAAGGCTTAATATCTCTTATGTAGCAAGCTAGGTTGAGAGAAGAAACCAAAGCTACCAAGAGAAACAGAGAACAATGGGGAGGGACAATTCTTACAGTTGTCCTTGCCTGTCCCATGGTTTGGTTTGTTTTTTTTTCTTTTTAGAGACTAGGTCTCAACTCTGTCACTCAGGCTGGATTACAGTGACATAATAACAGCTTACTGCAAGTTTGGTTCTTTTTTCTTTTTTTTTTTTTGAGACGGAGTCTTGCTCTGTCACCCAGGCTGGAGTGCTGTGGCCGGGTCTCAGCTCACTGCAAGCTCCGCCTCCCGGGTTCCCGCCATTCTCCTACCTCAGCCTCCCGAGTAGCTGGGACTACAGGCGCCCGCCACCTCGCCCGGCTAGTTTTTTGTATGTGTTTAGTAGAGACAGGGTTTCACCGTGTTAGCCAGGATGGTCTCGATCTCCTGACCTCGTGATCCGCCCGTCTCGGCCTCCCAAAGTGCTGGGATTACAGGCTTGAGCCACCGCGCCCGGCGCCCGTTTGGTTCTTTAAAGTAAAAAAATTCAGTGATACTTGTTGAAGATGGTCAGGCAGACTTTATTCAGACCATCACCCTAGGTGTAGGGACTACTGCAATGCGATTTTTCAGTAGGGTACAGAGATTGAATTCAACTCCCAGAACAGCATGGGCAAGTAGAAATTTATAGCCAAGGAGAAGGGTGGGGGTCGGTGGGTTGAAAATTACTAAGAGGAAACATCAAGGGCAAGGGGGATTTTGACTAAACTGACCTAACAGGATTCTTGCTGAAGACAGACCAGGGTGATCAGACATCCCCTGTAGGATGCTGAAAGATGAGAAACCCAATATGATATAGAACTATCAGATACCCAGGGTGGGGGGTTCTTGCTAAACAGACTTAGCACAGTTCCAGCTAAAACTGGATTTCATAAGGAAGTACACAGATGAGCCTAGGAGAAGGTCCAGGAGTTTGAGGACTGGTCAAGTAAATAATCTTTGTCAGGTTATGTGAGTCAACAAATTTACATCTTTGACTAAGCTGGCTCAAGCTAATTTTTGTCACATGCCCATAAGAATCCTGATAATTCAATGGGTAAAGTGAAAAATTCTTCCTCCTTTTTTCTTTTTTCCCCCTAAAAGTATAACTGCTTAACAGGTTCTCCTTGCCTGCTGCCCAGATAGAGCCTATTTATTTATTTATTTATTTATTTATTTTGAGACGGAGTCTCGCCTTGTCACCCAAGTTGAAGTTCAATGGTATGATCTCGGCTCACTGCAATCTCTGCCTCCCAGGTTCAAACAATTCTCCTGCCTCAGCCTCCTGAGTAGCTGGGATTACAGGTGCCTGCCACCATGCCCAGCTAATTTTTTTTTTTTTTGTATTTTTAGTAGAGACGGGGTTTCACCATATTGACCAGGCTAGTCTCAAACTCCTAACCTCGTGATCTGCCCACCTTGGCTTCCCAAAATGCTGGGATTACAGGTGTGAGCCACTGCTCCTGGCTGAGCCAATTTATTAAGACAGGGAAATTTTAATAGAGAAAGAGTTTCACGTACGCAGCACCCACTAAACAGGAAACCAGAGTTTTATTACTCCAATCAGTCTCCTGAAAACTTTGGAGACTGGGTTTTTAAAGAATAATTTGGTGGGTAGGGGGTTAGGGAGTGGGAAGTACTGATTGGGTGGGTTGGGTATGAAATCATAGGGGGTCAAAGTGCGTTCTTGCTGTCTTCCGTTCCTGGGTGGGATCACAGAACTGGTTGAGTCAGATTACTGGTCTGGGTGGCACCAGCTGGCGCATTAGATGATGCAGAGTTTGAAAAATATCTCAAACACAAATCTTAGTTCTTTCAACAGTTAGGCAATCCATAGAAGCAACTGGGGAGGTTAGGAATCTTGTAGCTTCTGGTGCGTGACTCCTAAACCATAATTTCTAATCTTGTTAGTCTTACAAAGGTGTTCTGGTCCCCAGACAAGACGGGGGTTTGGAACGGGAAAGGGTTATTATCATCTTTGTTTCAAAGTTAAACTATAAAGTAAATTCCTCCTGTAGTTAGCTCAGTCTATGCTCAGGAATGAACAAGGGCAGTCTGGAGTTGTTAAAGGCAAGACGGAGTTGGTTAGGTCAGATCTCTTTCACTGTCATCACTTTTTCACGGTTATAATTTTTGCAAAGGTGATTTCAAAGGTACAATCACACTTCTATTACCTTCATCACTAATTTTCAATATACACTATTCACACTGGGATACTATGGTGAGTAAGCTCTGCATTAGAGAGGCTAGGGATTAATTTTCCTTATAATTTTATTTTTCATTGTTTATTTCTTTTTTATTAGAAACGGGTTTCTCCATGTTGCCCAAGCTGGTCTACTTTATGATTTTAAAAGACATAGTTTGACCGGGTGCAGTGGCTCACACCTGTAATCCCAGCACTTTGGGAGGCCGAGGCAGATGGATTACCTGAGGTTGGGAGTTCAAGACCAGCCTGACCAACATGGAGAAACCCCATCTCTACTAAAAATACAAAATTAGCTGGGTGTGGTGGTGCCCCCCTGTAATCCCAGCTACTTGGGAGGCTGAGGCAGGAGAATCACTTGAACCTGGGAAGTGGAGGATGCAGTGAGCCAAGATCACACTATTGCACTCCAGCCTGGGCAACAAGAGCGAAACTCTGTCTCAAAAAAAAAAAAAAAAAAGACATAGTTCATTCTTTTGCATTTAAAAACTTTTTCAAAATGGACATGTGTATTAGTTCTTTTTCATGTTGCTGATAAAGACATACCTGAGACTGGGCAATTTACAAAAGAAAGAGGTTTAATTGGACTTACAGTTCCACGTTGCTGGGGAAGCCTCACAATCATGGTGGAAGGCAAGGAAGAGCAAGTCACATCTTACATGGATGGCAGCAGGCAAAGAGAGAGAGTTTGTGTAGGGGAATTCCTCTTTTTAAAACCATCAGATCTCGTGAAACTTATTCACTATCATGAGAACAGCATGAGAAAGACTTGCCCCCATGATTCAGTTACCTCCCACTGGGTCTCTCTCACAACACGTGGGAATTCAGGATGAGGTTTGGGTGAGGACACAGCCAGACCATATCGCCATGTGTTACTTTTATAATGAGAAAAAAGACTAACTTTATTTTTTTAAAAAAGAATCTTCAGATAAGAGAGGAAAAAATTTGTATTTTTGTTTGACAGCCTTAAATTTTTTTTTTTTTTTTTTTTTTTTTGAGATGGAGTCTCGCTCTGTCGCCCAGACTGGAGTGCAGTGGCCGGATCTCAGCTCACTGCAAGCTCCGCCTCCCGGGTTTACGCTATTCTCCTGCCTCAGCCTCCCGAGTAGCTGGGACTACAGGCGCCAGCCACCTCGCCCAGCTAGTTTTTTGTATTCTTTAGTAGAGACGGGGTTTCACCGTGTTAGCCAGGATGGTCTCGATCTCCTGACCTCGTGATCCACCCGTCTCGGCCTCCCAAAGTGCTAGGATTACAGGCTTGAGCCACCGCGCCCGGCCGACAGCCTTAAATTTTAGATAGTATGAAAGGGAAATAAAATCTTGGTTCTCTCAAATTCACTATGCCAAAAGGAATGTTAAGCTTGAGAACTTAGTTATGCAAAACAACAACAGCAAATACAACAACAACAACAACAAAAATCTTGCCTTCCTTTTGGTTCCCACCACAGATAGAAGGTCACATATGTCCCCAGGTGGACTCCCTCACCAACTGCTTACAAGGAAATTCCTTGTGGGCCCCCAAATCTTTCAGAATACATATCCCCCTACAAGCTAACCCTAAAACAGAGCTCTGTTGAGTCTCACCCTGACAATGTAAATTAACAGCTTATCTTCACAGGTACAGGACAAAGACAAGACTGCCTACCCTGAGACAAATGCGTATTTGGCTTCTTCCTCTACTCTGTTTACTTTATGTTATGTAAAATGTATATTTACTGAGGAGAGACAAATGCATAATTGACTGTTCCTCTACTCCCTCCTTTCACATGTAAAACATGAATTCAGTGAGCGCTATTCAAAGCCTTACAAGAATATGAAGAGTCACCTCATTGTCTGCCCTTTCCACTTTTTTTCCCTTCTTCCCCTCCTGCTCACTTTTTCCGTATTAAATACTGAAGTTCTCAAAACCCTCTTTGGAAAAAGCACAGGCCACAAATACTACTGAACTTGTGTTTCTTCTTCCCAGGAACATCCTCCACCTTGGCAAAATAAACCTCTAAATCAATTAAGATCTGTCTCAGACACTTTTTGGTTTACATTAGGATACAAGGGGCCTGTCATGGTGGCTCATGCCTAAAATCTCAGCACTTTGGGATGCTGAGGTAAGATGATTGCTTGAGCCCAGGAGTCTGAGACCAGCCTGGGCAACATAGTGAGACCTTGTTTCTACAAAAACTACAAAAATCAGCCAGGTGTGACAGCATTCTCCCATAGTCCCAGCTACTCAGGAGGCTGAAGTGGGAGGATCACTTGGGGCCGGGAGGTCAAGGCTGCAGTTAGCCATGATTGGACCACTATACTCCAGCCTGGGGAAGAGAAGGAGATTCTGTGTCCAAAAAAAAATTGATAGAAAAGTCACTCAGGTATTCATGAATATACATTTTATTTCTCTATGAACTTGTAAAAGTTAAAATCAACGCAATTCAATATTTGGGTGGAGAAAGGTGATTTTACAATAATTTTTTTTTTAATATAAAAAGAAGTCTTTTTTTTTTTTTGAGACAGAGTCTTGCTCTGTTGCCCTGGCTGGAGTGCAGTGGCGCAATCTTGGCTCGCTGCATGCTCCACCTCCTGGGTTCACGTCATTCTCCTACCTCAGCCTTCTGAGTAGCTAGGACTACAGGCGCCCGCCACCACGCCCAGCTAATTTTTTGTATTTTTAATAGATACGGGGTTTCACCGTGTTAGCCAGGATGTTCTCCATCTCCTGACCTCGTAATTTGCCCGCCTCAGCCCCCAAAAGTGCTGGGGTTACAGGTGTGAGCCACCGCGCCCGACCAAAAAGAAGTCTTTTAATTTAAAAGAGTATGGGCTGGGTGAGCGGTGGCTCACCCTGTAATCCTAGCACTTTGGGGGGCCAAGGCATGTGAATCACTTGAGATCAGGAGTTTGAGACCAGCCTGGTGAACATGGTGAAACACTGTCCCTACTAAAAATACAAAAATTAGCCGGGCATTGTGGCATGCATCTGTAATCCCAGCTACTCGGGAGGCTGAGGCAGGAGAATTGCTGGAACCTGGGATGGGGAGGTTGCAGAGAGCCCAGATCGTGCCACTGCACTCCAGCCTGGGTGACAGAGTGAGACACTGTCTCAAAAACAAAAACAAAAACAAAAGCATAAGTAAGCAGCCCTGGAGACATCCACAAAACAATAGAAAAGCATAATAGTGGGACTGCATTTGGATATAATTCTATAAGCCACAGGTTCCCAAGCCTCATAGGTTGGCTACTAATTTTTTTTTTTTCTTTTTTAGACAGGGTCTTGCTCTGTTACCAGGCTAGAGTGCAGTGGCGTGATCATTGCTCACTGCAGCCTCGAATTTCAGAGCTCAAGCTATCCTCCCACCTCAGCCTCCTGAGTAGCTGGGACTACAAGTATGAATGACCACACCCGGCTACAAAATTTTTTTAACTTTTAAATAATGCAGTTGATCCTCTCTCAAGCAAGATACATTTGAAAGGAGGCTGTAGTGAGTAGCAATAATTTGGAGGCTCTTTTGAAGTGAGGTGGATTCTCCTGGCTTTCTCGCAGAAGATGGTGGGATTACCTGAATGAGAGGACACACAAACCTCTAGCAGGGAACAGTGGACAGCTATTTGGACAAGTGGGTGCCCAGATCCATCTGTAAGAGATTTACATTTGCTGTACCACCGAGAGTTCAAAACACAAATTGGAATCTTCCTTTTTCCAGCTTGCATCTTCTAATGAGTCTCAGTATAGTTAAAATGCCCAGATTCTCCTGAAAAACATCTTGGACAAGGCTGGGCCAAGTTCTTTCCACCTTTCTGAGGAACCCCTGCACTTGTCCTCCCCTTGCCACTCTCTGGCCTCAGTGTAAAGGGCAGGATGGAAGGGGAAGCTCCTGGTTCTCTGAGCCCCAGGATGCCAGGGCACAGGTGTTCACTAGGTGGCAGCCATGCTGGTGCCTACTGGCTTCTAATCTCCTGCATGCCTGTTTCGTGTCCCTAGGGACCTGCAGCTCTTCCAGCCTCCACTGTCACCACCAGCCCAGAGTCAGGCTATCCATGTGGCCTACAACAGATTTTTGAGTTCCTCCTATGTACCAGACATTATCTGAGTCACTGCTGGACACAAAGTTGTAAAAAGTAATGCTGCTGTCCCCAGGAAAGTTGCGATAGAGAGGACACAATAGAGGCCTTCCTAATGATAATAACCAACCCTTACAGAGCATTTACTTTGTGATAGGAACTGATCTAAGTGCTTCTCAGTCAATCCTTTACAAGTATATGAAAAAGGAACTATTATTATCCCCATTTTACAGATGAGGATATAGGACAAGTAATAATAGCTAATATTTATAGAGCACCGATATAAGCCAGGACACTATTCTAGTGCTTCTTAAATATTAACTTGGCCAGGCACAGTGGCTCACGCCTGTAATCCCAGCACTTTGGGAGGCTGAGGTGGGTGGATCACCTAAGATCAGGAGTTGGAGACCAGCCTGGCCAACGTGGTGAAAATATAAAAAAATTAGCTGGTCGTGGTGATGGGCACCTGTAATCCCAGCTACTCGGGATGCTGAGGCACTCCAGCCTGGGCAACAAGAATGAAAATCCATCTCAAATAAATACATAAATAAATTAAATTAAATAAATATTAACTTATTTAGTTTTCATTAAAAACCTAGAAGGTAAGAATATTATTTTACAGATTAATTTAATCTTTACAAGCTTATTAGTTTGGCCTTATTATTGTTCCTTTTTGTAAGCATAAATGGAGATAAAGAAAAAATATGTGATTAAGTAACTTGGCCAAGGTTATGCAACTTTCTTTTTTTTTTTTTTTTTGAGACGGAGTCTCACTCTGTTGCTCAGCTGGGGTGCAGTGGTGCGATCTCACTCACTGTAAGCTCTGCCTCCTGGGTTCACGCCATTCTCCTGCCTCAGCCTCCCGAGTAGCTGGGACTACAGGTGCCTGCCACCACGCTGGGCTAATTTTTTTGTATTTTAGTAGAGATGAGGTTTCACCGTGTTAGCTAGGATGGTCTCCATCTCCTGACCTTGTGATTTGCCTGCCTTGGCCTCCCAAAGTGCTGGGATTACAGGCGTGAGCCACCGTCCCTGGCCGGTTATGCAACTTTTAAAAGGCTTGAAACCTAATACAATTTGAAGGAGACCCTCTTTAAAAAAAGAAACTACAGTGTCATGGGTGAAGTAAGAACCAAAAGCTATGGTGAATCAAAGGAGGGCAAAAATCAAACTTAGTTTGGAGGGTGGAAGGTGTGTTGGAAAATCAGGAAAAGCTTCCTGGTGGAGATACATTTGGATGTATAAAAGCTTCATGGTGGAGATGATATTTGAAATGAACCCTGAAGAATATGCAGCTCTGACAGAACAAGAGAGGGACTTTTGTGTAGAAGGAGTATCCTGAGCAAAGGCATATGGGTGGGAAAGTTCAGGCATGATCTGTGAGTAGCCATTTGTGACTGGTGTCCAGACTCCACCAAGAAAAGTGGTGGGGAGTAAGCCTGGAAAGATAGACATGGGGCTGTCGTACAGAGGCCTTCAATGACAGGATGAGGAGTCTGTACTCAGAGATTCTGAGTATAACATCATCACTGCTATGCTTTAGGAAGATTAATCTGGAAAGGATGTATAAAGCTAATTGGAATTGGACACAGAATTAAGCCTACCAGTTACAGGGCTAATGCAGTAATCTATGAAAAATATAAGAGAGCCTTGTTTGAGACACTTTAGTTTGCAAAAAATGGAAACCAACTTGATGTAGCCTATGCTAAAAAGGGAGAGTAGGCCGGACACAGTGGCTCACGCCTGTAATCCCAGCACTTTGGGAGGCCAAGATAGGAGGAGCACGAGTTCAAGAGATCGAGACCGTCCTGGCCAACCTGTGAAACCCTGTCTCTACTAAAAATACAAAAAAAATTAGCTGGGCATGGTGGCGTATGCCTGTAGTCCCACCTACTCAGGAGTCTGAGGCAGGAGAATCGCTTGAACCCGGAAGGTGGAGGTTGCAGTGAGCGGAGATCATGCCACTGCATTCCAGCCTGGTGACAGAGTGAGACTACGTCTCAAAACAAAAACAAAAACAAAAACAAAACCATAAGCATCAGGGTCTCTTACTTTTTTTTCTTTTTTCTTTTTTTTTTTGAGACAGAGTTTTGCTTTTGTTACCCAGGCTGGAGTGCAGCGGCATGATCTTCGCTCACTGCAACCTCCATCTCCCAGGTTCAAGTGATTCTCCTGTCTCAGCCTCCCGAGTAGCTGGGTTACAGGTGCCCGCCATCATGCCCAGCTAATTTTGTATTTTTAGTAGAGATGGAGTTTCACCATGTTGGCCAGGCAGGTCTCAAGCTCCTGTGCTCAGGTGGTCCACTCACCTGAGGTGACCCTCCCAAAGTGCTGGGATTACAGGTGTGAGCCACTGTGCCCAGCCAGGGCCTCTTACTTAAACTAACTACATTAGACGACCTAGGACTGGCCCTAGCAACATGCTCACATGGTCAAGTGTTGCTGTAAAATTGTAAAAGTAAGACATTTAACTACAGTTGGTTAAGATGTCTGTTTAGTCACTCATTCCTAGAATTTGTACTAGCCACCCCTGGCTCTTTTTTCTTTTGGCAGAGGGTTGGAGGTTAGGAAAACTGCCTCTACAACACTTGAGGTTGGGAGTAATTTTGCAACAAACAACTACATATTTTCTTTTCTTTTTTTTTTTTTTTGAGATGGAGTCTTGCTCTGTTGCCCAGCCTGGAGTGCAGTGGCACGATCTCGGCTCACTGCAAGCTCCACCTCCCCGATTCACACCATTCTCCTGCCTCAGCCTCCCGAGTAGCGGGAGTACAGGCGCCCACCACCACGCCCAGCTAATTTTGGGATTTTTTAGTACAGATGGGGTTTCACCGTGTTAGCCAGGATGGTCTCAATCTCCTGACCTCTTGATCTGCCCACCTCGGCTTCCCAAAGTGTTGGGATTACAGGCGTGAGCCACCACGTCCAGCCACATATTTTCTTTTCTGACGTTTTAGATGAACAATTTCTAATCCTTAGGTGGAGCATTTAAACATACATGTCAACTTGGATTTTTCTTTGGGGTTACACATACAAGATGGTCTGTCCATTGTAAAACTGTTCAAGCCTTGCATCAATGGTGCAATAACAATTTGAGGATTCTAAGATACATATTTTTGAAGATTCAGAAGAGAAATTTATATACAAATGAGATGTGAAACATTTATTCAAAAAGTTGATAAAGCTTGAATGTGCATTTTTTGTGGGTATGTACATGATATAGTTTGAATGGTTGTCCCCACCCAAATTTCATGTTGAATTGTAATCCCCAGTGGTGGAGGTGGGGACTGGTGGGAGCTGGATCATGGGGGTGGATCCCGCATGAATGGCATGGGCCATCCTCTTGGTGATACATGAGATCTCACTCTGAGTTCACACAAGATCTGGTCATTTAAAAGTGTGTGGCACTGCACGCCTCCCCCCAACTCTCCCTCTCTCTTGATCCTGCTCCCACTATATGAGATGCCATCTCCCCGTTTGCCTTCTGCCATGATTGTAAGCTTCCTGAGATCTTCCCAGAAGCAGATGCCTGCATTATGCTTCCTATACAGCCTGCAGAACTGTGAGCCAATTAAGTCCCTTTTTCTTATAAATTACTGAGTCTCAGGTCTTTCTTTCTTTCTTTCTTTCTTTCTTTCTTTCTTTCTTTCTTTCTTTCTTTCTTTCTTTCTTTCTTTCTTTTTCTTTCTTTCTCTCTCTCTCTCTCCTTCCTTCCTTCTTTCTCCTTCCTTCCTTCCTTCTCCTTCCTTCCTTCTCCTTCCTTCCTTTCCTCCCTCCTTCCCTGCTTTCTCTTTCTCTCTTTCTTTCCCTTCCTTCCTTCCTCCCTCCCTCCCTCCCTCCCTCTCTCTTTCTCTTTCTTTCTTTCTCTCTCTCTCTTTTCTTTCTTTCTTTCTTTCTTTTCTTTCTCCTTCCTTCCTTCCTTCCTTCCTTCCTTCCTTCCTTCCTTCCTTCCTTCCTTCCTTCCTTCCTTCCTTCCTTCCTTTCTTTCTTTCTTTCTTTTTTTTCTTTCTTTTCTTTCTTTTCTTTCTTTTGCTCTTGTTGCCCAGGCTGGAGTGCAAAGGCACAATCTCTGTTTACCGCAACCTCTACCTCCCAGGTTCAAATGATTCTTCTGTCTCAGCCTCCTGAGTAGCTGCAATTACAGGCATGCACCACCATGCCCAGCTAATTTTTTGTATTTTTACTAGATATAGGGTTTCTCCATGTTGGTCAGGCTGATCTCGAACTCCCGACCTCAGGTGATCCGCCCACCTCAGCCTCCCAAAGTGCTGGGATTACAGGCGTGAGCCACTGCACCTGGTCTCAGGTATTTCTTTATAGCGATGCAAAACAGCTTAATACAGTACACATTTAGTTTTATTGTAACAAAGCAACTAGTGCATTTTTAAAGTTTAAAACTGAGCATTATCTTTCCTTTGCAGTGAAACAAAAATAAAATTTAAAATAAACAGGAACAAAATTACAATAGAGAATGACAATTCCAAATAAGATCTGATAGGTTCTGGTGATTCTCACATTGAGTGGCAGGGCTCAAGTCATCATTAGGAGAGAATTAATTTAATTTAATTTATTTAGTTATTTGTTTTGAGACGGAGTTTCGCTCTTGTTGCCCAGGCTGGAGTGCAATGGCACAATCTCAGCTCACTGCAACCTCTGCCTCCCGGGTTCAAGAGATTCTCCCGCCTCAGTCTCCTGAGTAGCTGGGATTACAGGCGTGTGCCACCATGCCTGGCTAATTTTGTATTTTTAGTAGAGACGGGGTTTCTCCATGTTGGTCAGGCTGGTCTCAAACTCCTGACCTTAGGCCATCTGCCTGCCTTGGCCTCCCAAAGTGCTGGGATTACAGGCGTGATCCCACACCTGGCCTGAGAATTTATTTTAAAAATGTCATCTTTTTTTTTTTTTTTTTTTTTTTTTTGAGACGGAGTCTCGCTCTGTCGCCCAGGCTGGAGTGCTGTGGCCGGATCTCAGCTCACTGCAAGCTCCGCCTCCCGGGTTCACGCCATTCTCCTGCCTCAGCCTCCGGAGTAGCTGGGACTACAGGCGCCCGCCACCTCGCCCGGCTAGTTTTTTTTTTGTATTTTTTAGTAGAGACGGGGTTTCACCGTGTTAGCCAGGATGGTCTCGATCTCCCGACCTCGTGATCCGCCCGTCTCGGCCTCCCAAAGTGCTGGGATTACAAGCTTGAGCCACCGCGCCCGGCCTAAAAATGTCATCTTAAACCTCAAACATGTCCATTAAACATCACAATTAAACTTGAATGTGCATTAAAAAAAAAAAAAACTGTACAGAAATAGAGATGAGGTCTCGCTTTGTTGCCCAGACTGGTCTCGAACTCCTGACCTCAAACAGTCCTCCCACGTTGGCATCCCAAAGTGCTGAGATTACAGGCGTGAGCCACTGTGCCCGGCCTGAATGTGCATTTTAACTGCAAATTGAAAAGATAGTTGGGGACATTTCAAGAAAACAAATAAGAACTAAAGACTCCTGATTTGGATGGATGTGAAAGGTACCTTTTTGTAATTTTAAAATTTATTTACTAAATTTATTCATTGTTTTGAATATATTTTATTATATATAAATTTTTTATTTATATATGTATTTAGAGATAGGATCTCGCTCTGTTGCCCAGGCTTCAGTGCAGTGGTGAGATTACAGGTATGCACCTGTAGTCCCAGCTTCTTGGGAGGCTGAGGCAGGAGAATGGCATGAACGCAGGAGGCAGAGGTTGCAGTGAGCTGAGATCACACCACTGCACTCCAGTCTGGGCAACACAGTGAGACCCCATCTCAAAAAAACCAAAAAGAAAGAGAAATGATGGGCTGGATACAGTGGCTCATGCCCGTAATCTCAGCACTTTGGAAGGCAAAGGCAGGAGGACTGCTTGAGTTCATGAGTTCAAGACCACTCTGGGCAATATGGCGAAACCCTGTCTCTGCAAAAAATATGAAACTTAGCTGGGTGTGGTGGTGCGTGCTTGTAGTCCTAGCTTCTTGGGAGGCTGAGGTGGGAGGATCACTTGAGCCCAGGAAGTTGAGGCTGAAGTGAACCATGGCACCACTGCGCTCCAGTCTGGGTGACACAGCGTGACTCTATCTCAAAAAAAAAAAAAAAAAAAAACACAAAAAATTATTTTTGGTGATTTATTTCCCATTCTAAATAAATATTCTATTTGTACCTAATTTTGTATTCATAATTTTCTATTTATTTAAAAAAGAGGGCCTCCCTCAAATTGTATTAAGTTTCAGGCCTTATAAGAGGTGAACTCCCCCAGCCATTAGAATGATCTGGATCCAGAAAGCTTCCAGGAACCTACACACTTCTCTCTGCTCTCTAATGTCTGAGTCTCCTTGGGGCAAAGCCACAGCAGAAAGGCTTTTCCTGCTTCTCAGTTTCCATATGGCAGACTGTGATTCTCTCACGACTACCAGCATACAAAATTCCAGACACATTAAGAGACTGTAGATGGCCTGTTAGTCCCAGTTCTAAATTCTGGAAAGAAGAGGTATGATAGACCCAGCTTAGATGAGGTACACCTTGCTGATTCAATCATTCAGCTATAGCCAAAGAGAGCAATGTCACATGGCAGAAGTATGGCTGCTGGGGCAGAACCAGGGCCTGGTGGTCAGAGAAAGAGGCTGAAATGAAAGCGTGTGAGAACCGAAGGAATTGGTAGGGAGCCTCACAACTCATGAGATTAGACTAGGGAGTAAAGCAAGAATGTTATACAGGAGGAGAACCCTTTTATGGCCCAGTATGGGGGTAGAAGTGATAATCAAAGTGAGGGTCACAGTAGTAGTAGGTATATCAGTTACTTGAAATTTGCTTTCTTGGGTTAATCCTTGGAGGCTTTGAGTTATATTTATTAAGTGAGGCTATATTCTCTTATAGCATTTCAAGCTCATTTGTTGTCTTTTAAGATGTTTTTAAAGAGATGTTTTACCTCTTTATAGCTGGTTAAGAAGATTTTTCAGACCTGGCATAGTGGCTTATGTCTGTAATCCCAGCACTTTGGGAGGCTGAGAAGGGAGAATGGCTTGAGCTCACAAGTTTGAGACCACCATGGGTAACTTAGTGAGATCTCAACATCTCTATAAAAAATAAATACAATTTTATCAAGGAGATTTTTCATATGCTACCCTTATAATGCTATCATTTCAGACTGATGTTAACTTTGTAATTTCTAAAGCTTAAAAGAAATAAAATGTTTGTTTCAGACTGATGTTAACTTTGTAAATTCTAAAGCTTAAAAAAACATGTTTGTTACCTGGTAGACCAAATGGCCTTAAGCCCTGGTAAACATATGTATGTTTATTGTAATCTGTCTTTTCTTTTTTTCCTCTAATCACATCTTTGCAATGTTTATCCTACAAAAATAAAAACAGGTAGAATACCTGGCATATATAAAAAAAATCTTGCTTTTTTGTCTTACTTTTTCATCCTTTCACTCCATTAATTTCATCCCAAAAATCTGATTCTAGAAAACAGGATCCCTGTAAAGATGTTGCAGTGGGAAGAGAATTCCACAAAGTCAGTCACTTATATCACAGTCCGTGATACTACTTCTTAATCTCATTTCAAGGTATCTAGACCATTTAGACCAAAACCTTCTGTGTCGTCTGAAAACTCTACACTCAAAAAGCTCAAGTGCTGGCTGGGCGCGGTGGCTCATGCCTCTAACCCCAGGACTTTGGGAGGCCGAGGCGGGCGGAGCACGAGGTCAAGAGATGGAGACCATCCTGGCCAACATGGTGAAACCTGTCTCTACTAAACACAAAAATTAGCTGGGCGTGGTGGCGCATGCCTGTAGTCCCAGCTACTCGGGAGGCTGAGGCACGAGAATCGCTTGAACCTGGGAGGCAGAGGTTGCAGTGAGCAGAGATTATGCTGTAGCAGGACGATAAGCAGACAAAACTCCTCAGACACCGAGTTAAAGAAGGAAGGGGTTTATTCGGCCGGGGGCATTGGCAAGACTCCTGTCTCAAGAGCCGAGCTCCCCGAGTGAGCAATTCCTGCCCTTTTAAGGGCTCACAACTCTAAGGGGGTGAGCGCGAGAGGGTTGTGATCGATTGAGCAAGCAGAGGGTATGTGACTGGGGGCTGCATGCACCAGTAATTAGATCGGAACAAAAGAGGTTAGGGATTTTCACAGTGCTTTTCTATACAATGTCTGTAATCTATAGATAACATAACCAATTATGTCAGGGGTCCATCTTTAACTACCAGGCCCAGGGTGTGGGGCCGGGCTGTCTGCTTGTGGAGTTCATTTCTGCCTTTGAGTTTTTACTTTTTCTTTCTTTGGAGGCAGAAATTGGGCATAAGACAATATGAGGGGTGGTCTCCCTTAGTGCCACTGCACTCCAGCCTGGGGATAGAGCGAGACTCTGTCTCAAAAAAAAAAAAAAAAAAAAAAAAAAGCTCAGTGCTATTCACTTGGTGCTGATAACCACATGTGCATCTTCTGTAAAACTTTTTCCGTTGCTGTTCTCAGCATACTGGCATTTGGGAGTTCAGTATATTAGGGCCTGAGAGGCACTAAATAGTTTATCTAATCTGGATACTTGGGACTGATGTTATAGGCACAACCTAATATTTAGTTCTTGCCTAATTTAACAAGTATTACATTAATGATTTAAGGGCTCTTTGGGCTAATGATAAATAAAATATATTAAAGACTGAAATTTTTAATAAACAATATAAAAATAATTAAATTTTCTATCACATAAATATTGGAAAAATACCAAAATTGGTTAATAGTAAGTGTCAACTACCATATAAAAATACACAAGACATCCTGAGGAAAACCTGAAAAGCAAAATAATTTTGAACATACAAACACAGCTAGCTATAGTAAAAATTATAAAGTAGGCTGGGCGTGGTGTCTCATGCCTGTAATCCCAGCACTTTGGGAATCCGAGGCAGGAGGATTGCTTGAGTCCAGGAGTTCAAGACCAGTCTGGGCAACATAGTGAGACCCCTATCTCTTTTTTTTTTTTTTTTTTTTTTTTTGAGACGGAGTCTCGCTCTGTCGCCCAGGCTGGGGTGCAGTGGCCGGATCTCAGCTCACTGCAAGCTCTGCCTCCCAGGTTCCCACCATTCTCCTGCCTCAGCCTCCCGAGTAGCTGGGACTACAGGCGCCCGCCACCTCGCCCGGCTAGTTTTTTGTAATTTTTAGTAGAGACGGGGTTTCACCATGTTAGCCAGTATGGTCTCGCTCTCCTGACCTCGTGATCCGCCCGTCTCGGCCTCCCAAAGTGCTGGGATTACAGGCTTGAGCCACCGCGCCCGGCCGAGACCCCTATCTCTACAAAAAATAAAAAAATTAGCCAGGGATGGTGGCATGCACCTGCAGTTCCAGCTACTTGGAAGGCTGAGGTGGGAGGATTGCTTGAGCACAGGAGATCCAGGCTGCAGTGAGCCATGATCGTACCACTGAACTCCAGCCTGGGTGGCAGAGTGGGACTCTATCAACAAAACCACACCAAACCAAACCAAAAAACCCCCAAGTTATAAAGTAGATAACTGTCCACATTCAAGTCCACTGTTGGCTAATGAATTTTAGCTCTTTCCTATTTTCCTTAGCTTCCTAATTTTCCTAATATCTCCCTGCCTCACTAGATCCAAGCCTGCCTCTGTCAATCTATACTTGACTTCCTCCCTTCCCCTCAGCTTCACCAGTTTGCTTGCCTCCTGCCCTGACTCAGCGAGTTAATTAAAGAGAGACTGTTATTGCTAAATCCCTTCCTCTAGGCTCAAGGGCATCACCTAAGACCTTCCTCTTTCCCACTTCTCACTTCAGTGACCTCAAAAAGGGAGCTTGTGAAAATAAGAAAAACTAGATTCAAATTCCATTTCTGCTCAGTTGTATTAGACAGAGGTATTATCTATCCATAGGAGAGCACACTACAGGGAGAGGCTGGCCTGACATGCTGGGGATGATGATGAGGAAGAGGACAAGGAGGCTGAGCAGAGTGTTAAGAACTTGGAGCCTGGAGTCAGCTAGTTTCCCCTGCTCATTTACTGGTGGTTCTGGGAAACGTCAGTTTCTTTTTTCTTTTTTCTTTTTTCTTTTTTTTTTTTGAGATGGAGTCTCGCTCTTTTGCCCAGGCTGGAGTGCAGTGGTGCGATCTCAGCTCACTACAACCTCCTCCTCACATGTTCAAGCGATCCTCCTGCCTCAGCATCATGAACAGCTGGAATTACAGGCCCGTGCCACCACACCTGGCAAATTTTTCTATTTTTAGTTAAGACAAGGTTTCACCATGCTGGCCAGGCTGGTCTTGAACTCCTGACCTCAAGTGATCTGCCTACCTCAGCCTCCCAAAGTGCTAGGATTACAGGCAAGAGCCACCGTGCCCAGCCAGGTCAGTTTCATAATCTAAAATATGATAATACTATAATATCTTCCTAATTGGGTGATTGTGAGGATTAAAAGAAAGTGCACCACTGGGCTCAGTGGCTCATGCCTGTAATCCCAACACTTTGGGAGGCCGAAGCAGGAGGATCACCTGACGTTGGCAGTTCAAGACCAGCCTGACCAACATGGAGAAACCCTGTCTCTACTAAAAAATACAAAATTAGCCCGACATGGTGCCGCATGCCTGTAATCCCAACGACTCCAGAGGCTGAGACAGGAGCATTGCTTCAACCCGGGGGGCGGAAGTTGCAGTGAGCCGAGATCACGCCACTGCACTCCAGCCTGGGCAACAAGAGCAAAACTCTGTCTCAAAAAAAAAAAAAAAAAAAAAAAAAGAAAGACAGTGCACCTATTAAGGAGATGTTACATTTCAAAAGTATTTCGTTGATATTTAGGTCTCTGACCACATATAAGTACAGATATTATCAATTACTATACTATTTTATTTGATTTTATCTCATCTTATTTTATTTTATTTTATTTTATTTTTCCGAGACGGAGTTTTTGCTCTGTCGCCCAGGCTGGAGTGCAGTGGCGCAATCTTGGCTCACCGCAAACTCCACTTCCCACCTTCACGCCATTCTCCTGCCTCAGCCTCCCGAGTGGCTGGGACTACAGGCACCCGCCACCACACCTGGCTAATTTTTTGTATTTTTAGTAGAGACGGGGTTTCACCATGTTAGCCAGGATGGTCTTGATCTCCTGACCTCGTCATCTGCCCACCTTGGCCTCCCAAAGTGCTGGGATTATTACAGGCGTGAGCCACCGCACCCGGCCCATTTTTTATTTTTATTTTATTTATTTTTTTGAGACAGAGTTTTGTTATTTGTTGCCCAGGCTGTAGTGCTATAGCTTGATCTCTGGTCTCACTGCAACCTCCGCCTCCTGGGTTCAAGCAATTCTCCTGCCTCGCCCTCCCGAGTAGCTGGGATTACGGGTAAGAGATATTATGCCCAGCTAATTTTTGTACTTTTAGTAGAGATGGGGTTTCACCATGTTAGTCAGGCTGGTCTCAAACTCCTGACCTCAGGTGATCCACCTGACTCGGCCTCCCAAAGTGCTGGGATTTCAGGTGTGAGCCACCGCACCCGACCTATACCTACTCATGGGCTCTTGGATATTAAATTTAACCATAGGGGCCGGGCGCGGTGGCTCACGCCTGTAATTCCAGCATTTTGGGAGGCCGAGGCGGGCAGATCACAAGGTCAGGATATCGAGACCACGGTGAAACCCCGTCTCTACTAAAAATACAAAAAATTAGCCGGGCGCGGTGGCGGGTGCCTGTAGTCCTAGCTACTCAGGAGGCTGAGGCAGGAGAATGGCGTGAACCCGGGAGGCGGAGCTTGCAGTGAGCCGAGATTGCGTCACTGCCCTCCAGCCTAGGCGATAGAGCAAGACTCAGCCTCAAAAAAAAAAATAAATAAATAAATAAAATAAAAATAAAAAATAAATAAATAAATAAATAAATTTAACCATAAACCTATTTTCATTTCCCATGTTCCTTTCTATTATGGGAGTTTCCAGTCTTTTATGTGGCTTCACAGCATTTTTAAACTCTCATCTCCTTTCCTCTTCCCATTTATGCCATCCTTTTCTTTCTTTTTTCTTTTTTTGAGATGGAGTTTTGCTCTTGTCACCCAGGCTGGAGTGCATGATGCAATCTCCGCTCACTGCAGCCTCCACCTCCCAGTTCGAGCAATTCCCCTGCCTCAGCCTCCCGAGTAGCTAGGATTATAGACGTCCGCCACCATGCCTGGCTAATTTTTTATTTTTAGTAGAGACGAGGTTTCACCACGTTGGCCAGGCTGATCTCGGACTCCTGACCTCAGGTGATCTACCTTCCTCGGCCTCCCAAAGTGCTGGAATTACAGGCGTGAACCACTGTGCCTGGCCCCTTTCCTTTCTTTCTTTTTTTTCTTTTTGAGACAGGGTCTCACTCTGTCACCTAGACTGAAGTGCAGTGGCGTGATCTTGGCTCAGGGCAACTTCCACCTCCCAGGCTCAAACAATTCTCCTGCCTCAGCCTCCCGAGTAGCTGGGATTACAGGTGCGTGCCACTACCGCCTGGCTAATTTTTGTAGATCTATATACTGTGTGTGTGTGTGTATATATATATATATATATAGTTTTTTTTTTTTGAGATGGAGTCTCACTCTGTCTCCAGGCTGGAGTGCAGTGGTGTGATTTTGGCTCACTGGAACCTCTGCCTCCTGGGTTCAAGTGATTCTGCTGCCTCAGCGTCCCAAGTAGCTGGAATTATAGGCGCCTGCACCACACCCAGCTAATTTTTATATTTTTAGTAGAGATGGGGTTTCACCATATTGGCCAGGATGATCTCCATCTCCTGACCTCGTGATCCGCCTGCCTTGGCCTCCCAAAGTGCTGGGATTATAGGCGTGAGCCACTGTGCCTGGCCTAATTTTTGTATTTTTAGTAGAGACAGGGTTTCACCATGTTGACCAGGCTGGTCTTGAACTCCTGACATCAAATGATTCATCCACCTCAGCCTCCCAAAGTGTTGAGATTACAGGTGTGAGCCACTGCGCCCGGCCTCCTTTTCTATTTTAATTAGAAATTTTTTTTGGATACAGGGTCTTGCTCTGTTGCCCTCGCTGGAATGCAGTGGCACAATCACGGCTCACTGCAGCCTCTACTTCTTGGCTCAGGTGATTCTCTCTTCTCAGCCTTCCGAGTAGCTGTGACTACAGGTGCATGCCACCACACTGGCTAATTTTTGTATTTTTTGTAGAGAGGGGTTTCGCCATGTTGCCCAGGCTGGTCTCGAACTTTTGAGCCAAGCAATCTGCCCACCTCAACCTCCCAAAGTACTGGGATTATAGGTGTGAACCACCATGCCCAGCCTTCCATCCTCTACTTTCTGGTGTTCACATTTTAAAATATTTGTTTATGGGAGGCCAGGTGATGTGGCTTACTTCTGTAATTCCAGCACTTTGGGAGGCAGAGGTGGGCAGATCACTTGAGGTCAGGAGTTCGAGACCAACCTGGCCAATATAGCAAAACCCTGCTTCTACTTAAAAAAAAAAAAAAAAAAAGTTGGGTGTGGTGGCATGAGCCTGTAATCCCAGCTACTCAAGAGGTAGCCTGGGCGACAAAGCGAGACTCTGTCTGAAACAAACAAACAAAAAATTATTTATGGGGGGTTGTCTCACTATGTTGCCCAGACTGCAGAGCACTTTAACACTGGTCATTCACGGGTGTGATCTCACTACTGATCAGCATGGAAGTTTTGACCTGCTCTGTTTCTGACCTAGATTGGTTCACTCCTCTTTAGGTAACCTGGTGGTCCCCTGCTCCTGGGAGGTCACCATATTGATGCTGAATTTAGTGCAGACACCTGATGGGCATAGCACACTACAGCCCAGAACTCCTGAGCATAAGGGATCCCACTGCCTCAGTCTCCTGAGTAGCTAAGACTACAGGTGGGCCTCCACCGCCTGGCTGGTATTCACATTTTAATCATGGTCCTTCTATGACCCTTTTACCTTCCATATTGATTGGCTTCTTGTCCTGGCTTTAAATTTCTCTCTCTCTCTCTCTTCTGCTTAGTAGTCAGTGTCACCAGCAGATATGGAAAGTCTGCTCAAACTTAATGTGGCAGACAAGAAGGGAAACAGGGAGAGCAGGATACAGAAGCCACAGGCTGGAGTAGAGAGAATTAGCTGGCATCTAATTCTGAGGGGAATGTCTGGAGAGTAGGATATAAGGAACATGGTCAGAAGCACCCAAGCACTTTGGCAATGCCTGGCATGTTAGGCAGAACATAAAGGCCAAACACACCTGGCATGGTGGCTCATGCCTGTACTTTGGGAGGCCAAAGTGGGAAGATCACTTGGGCCCAGGAGTTCAGGACCAGCCT
Source organism: Theropithecus gelada (assembly GCF_003255815.1). Lineage (NCBI taxonomy): Eukaryota > Metazoa > Chordata > Mammalia > Primates > Cercopithecidae > Theropithecus > Theropithecus gelada. The sequence goes on along the minus strand of NC_037672.1, from coordinate 136,481,322 downwards.
GGGCAACATGACAAAACCCTGTCTCTACAAAAAATACAAAAATTAGCTGGGCATGGTGGCAGACACCTGTGGTCCCAGCTACTTGGGAGGTTGAAATGAGAGGATCACCTGAAGCCGGGAAGCCGAGGGTGCAGTGAGCTGTGATTGCACCACTGCACTGTAGCCTGGGTGACAGACAGACCCTGTCTCAAGAAAAAACAAACAAAAAAAAGCCGAACAGGTGAGTCAGAATACAAGGCGACAGCAGCCCCCTGTGAATTTGGAGGAATAGGACAAGAGGTGAAATAGAGAGCAATGCTTTTCATTCTCTACGTTTGGACATGAACAGTTGGAGCAGGACTGCCTTACATGTCAAAAAAACATTTTAGTCTGGGTGCCATGCTTCACACCTGTAATCCCAGCACTTTGGGAGGATGAAGCAGGAAGATGTTTTGAAGCCATGAGTTTGACTACCAGCCTGGGCAATGTGGCAAGATCCTCTTTCTAAAATAAATAAATAAATAAATAAAAATTAGCTGGGCATGATGACCTGTAGTCTCAGCCACTCTGGAGAGTGAAGCCAGTGCACTCCAGCATGGGCAACAGAGAGAGGCCCTATCTCAAAACAAAAACAAAAACAAAACAAAAAAAAAGAAAATAAAATGAAAACAGCATTTTAATAATATGCTGTACTAGTGCTTAAGAGTACAGGCTCTGGAGATGGATTCAATATCCAACCCTGCCACCTACTGTATAACTCTGAACAAGTGACTTAACCTCTCTTAGTTTCAGCATCAACTATGAAATGGTGATAATACTCATAAGATGAATAAACACAGAAAACCTAGCAGTATATGAATAGAGGTCAATATTGTTGTTGTTGTCATTATTATTTACTATTATTAAAATAATGCTACCTACAGTAGTTAGCTGACAAACAGGAAAAACTGCCAGAAAAGAAAGCAAATAAATAATGGGAAAGCCTTTCGGTTTTTCTTTTTTTTTAGGGTGATCTGAAAGTGAATGGAAAGACACATTTCCAGTAACTCATTTTAACTTAGAAGCATGAGAGAGTCAGGGTTAAATGCCTCTATTTGTTTATTAAAAAAAAAATTTTTTTTTTTTTGAGACCAAGTTTCTCTCTGTCGCCCAGGCTGGAGTACAATGGCATGATCTTGGCTCACTGCAACCTCTGCCTCCCGGGTTCAAGCGATTCTCTTGCCTCAGCTGCCCAAGTAACTGGGATTACAGGCACTGGCCACCATGCCTCGCTAATTTTTGTATTTTCAGTAGAGATGGGGTTTCATCGCGTTGGCCAGGCTGGTCTCAAACTCTTGACCTCAGGTGATCCGCCCACCTTTGCCTCCCAAAGTGCTGGGATTACAGGTGTGAGTTACTGCACCCGGCCAGTTAAATGCCTTTAAAAATTATGCGGCACAAATACGAAAGTTTGTTTCGAGTAGTTTCCCATGGAAGATATTTATATGTGTGCTTTAATTAGCTAATATAGCATTTATCCTGAATTTTATTAAGTAAATGATTTTATTCAGAAACTGTAAAGATTAATCTGATCAGTCAGGCATGGTGGCTCACACCTGTAATCCCAGCACTTTAGGAGGCCGAGGCAGGTAGATCATGAGGTCAGGAGTTCGAGACCGGCCTGGCCAACATAGTGAAACCCCCGTCTCTACTAAAAATACAAAAACTCTCTGGGCATGGAGGCAGGCACCTTAATCCCAGCTACTCGGGAGACTGAGGCAGGAGAACTGCTTGAACCCAGGAGGCAGAGGTTGCAGTGAGCCGAGATTGTGCCACTGCACTCCAGCCTGGGTGACAAGAGCGAAACTCCATCTTTTAAAAAAAAAAAAAAAAGATTAACATGATTTTAAATGACTAATAAAATGGCTTGATGTTCACTTAATTTTGACTTTTAAACTTATGATAAAGATATGGAAGTGAAATCTGCTAACTAAAGTTGGTTTCAACATCAAAAACATTAAAAATTCTAACTCGAATAAAGTGTAATTCATCTTAAACATTTCAAATATTTTAATAAAGCAATAAAATATTCTTTAAAAGTAATTAATTTGTAGACAGAATTAAGAGAATTCTTCCAACTACAGCACTATTTTAAAAAGAAGGTTGCTTTTAAAATATATCAATAACTGAAATTATGAAATAGTTTTAAGTACTTATTTTACCAGAAAACATTACAGGATGAAGTTATAGATGCAACTCATAGGATTTAACTTCCTTCTATATTGAAAAGTTTATACTTTCTGCTTATTTATCTGATTGCATTCGATGGTACAAATTTCTATTTATTTTTTGGATGTTTCAAATTTCATCCTTAAAATTACTTCATTGGATTCTGGAAACTTAACCCATGCCCTCCAAATTATTTTGGGTTTGGTTATTCTAAGGCAGCCCTCTTGTAACTTATTTAATATACAATATTTAAAAGATTCTGATTTCTAAAAGGCAAAACAATATCTAAAACAAAAAGTGAGTTTGGGGGACTGGATTACTTTGCAGACCCATAGCGTGGGAGAAGTATGAATAATCTTTGTATGGAGGGTTGGATATAGTGCTTCACAAATAAGATAGGTTAACAACAGAATATTGCTGTTGGAGAGTTGTCCAGAACTACTCGTTCTTTAAAGAAAGGCAAAGAAGAGATTTTTCTGGCTGTTCCTGTAAAGTCTACCTAGTATTTGGCAACCAGGGAATCTGCTGACCTGTGATGAGGGAATCTGTTTAAAGACAGTGTCAATCACTCAAAATTCACTACTGAGTAAATGCCCTTTGTGGCAACCAGCTTCCAACATGGCCCTCAGTGATCCTCATCTCCTGGTATGAATGTCCTTGTGTAGTACTCTTCCACAATGAATTAGGATCAATCTGTGTGACCAAGAGAATACAACAGAAGTGATGGTATGTGACTCCAGAGGTTAGGTCAGAAAAGGCAGCATAGCTTCCACTACATTCTCCTGGACTTGGAATGTCATAAGGGAAAATTACCTCACTTAATCAAACATAACTCAGTACTTCCAAGGATTTGCCTGAGAACGTGAAGTTGAAAGGTTGAGAGAGGGAAATGACTTACTAGCCTCTACTCAGAATTTTGTTTTCTCTTCTGTTCCTCATGTTGATTGTCACTGCCACTGCACCCCCATACTGAGCCCTAAAGGGTCCTCCTACCATTTAACATTCTGATATAAAAGCAGGAAAATCTCTTCCTTTGGTTGGTCTATTATACTGAAGGTAGAATGGAATTTTATTTGTTTTATTTTATTTATTTATTTATTTTTGAGACAGGATCTCACTCTGTCACCCAGGCTGCAGTGGGGTGGTGCGAGCACAGCACACTGCAACCTCAAACTCCTGGGCTCAGGTGATCCTTCTGCCTCAGCCTCCCTAGTAGCTGGGACTACAGATGCACACCACCACACCTGACTTTATTTTATTTTCTTTGTAGAGATGGGGTCTCGAACCAAGTGATTCTCCTGCCCATGCTGGTCTCCAACTTCTGGGCTCAAGTGATCCTCCCACCTTGGCCTCCCAAAGTGCTGGGATTACAGATGTAGCCACAGCACCCAGCCAAGGATGAAATAATTAAAAAAAAAAAACAAAAAACACTTTCCTATATATTGAAGAAAACAAAGGGAGAAATAACACAGATAAAAGAAGTATAAAAGCATTATACCTAATACGCATATTATATAATCATATTTATATTTAGTATATAAGTATATGTATATACATGCACAGAAAAAGGTCTAGAAGCTTAAAGGCTAAGTTTTCATTTATGGTTATCTGTGGAAAAGTAGAGGTAGGGGATGGCTGGGTAAGTGAGGAATGGGAATGGAAATGGAGAGGGAAGGGGAACTTGAGTTTTAAAACGTTTATTTTGAATTATTTGAAAATTGATGATGAGAATGTATTAATGAATCACTTGTATAATTAAAAAATAAACTATATAACATAAACAACAAAAGCAAATGCAATCCAGTTACAACACAGAGATCTCTTATTCCGTGATCATTAGCTTGTTACTAGGACTACTGGCCACACTAGACTTGTCCTTTTGACACCTGTTCTCTAGATGCTTTACTGTAAACCAGGGGTGTCCAATCTTTTGGCTTTCCAGGGCCACACTGGAAGAATTATTATCTTGGGCCACACATTAAATATACTAACACTAATGATAGCTGATGAGCCAAAAAAAAAAAAAAAAAAAAAAATCACAAAAATGTATTTTAAGAAAGTTTACAAATTTGTGTTGGGCTGCATTCAAAGCTGTCCAGGGCCTCATGCAGCCTGCAGGCACTGAGTTGGACAAGCTTGCTGTAAAATTTCTGGGTTCCTTACTCTGCTGGCCTCTATAAAGGATGTGTCTAAGAACCATAGCCAAAGAGCTGCCTGAAAGACATCAATTAGGCACCTTCCAGGCCAATACCAAGGAATCTGATTGCTCTCTCTGCTGTTGTTTCAGTCAGCTATCACAACACTAATTCTGGGAACCAACTACTCCAAAACACTATTACTCTAAAACACGACTTGAAACAACAATCCTTTATTTTTTGGGTTGCTGACCCCAACCTGCGACTGGCTTCAGACCTGCTTCATACTTCTTGGACCAGCAAACTAGGCAGGTATGTTCTTCACATTGTGAAAAACAAGAGTGCCACAGAGGGAAGGCGAAACATGAAATACCTCTTGAGGCCAGGCTCAGAACTGTCACACTGTCACTTCTGCCTATCTTCTTTGGCCAAAAGCAAATGGACTGATCTAAGCCCAACATGAACAGGGTGGAGAAACATCCTATCTCTACTGAGAGGAACTACAAAGCTGTATTTCAAAGGGCATGCATGCATGGAGTAGTGAAAAATTGGGAACAATAATGTTATCTACCACTGTTATCCACCTGGGACTTTCCGGCTTATTGCCAATTGGCAGTGGGAGAGACTTTCTTCTCAACGTGGCTGACAACAGAAATTACATGACTCGGCAGGTGATATCTGTCCCTAACAACAGGAATCAGGCTTTGTCTTTGCCGGCTCCTTAGTATGCTATGTTATGTTATGTTATGAAGATGCAATATTATTATTAATTAATTCCCTACAAATATCAAAGTGGGCAAAGGTTCCCATAAGTGATAAGTTATTTTACAAGAAGTGAGATAAAGACTCCCTTAGAAAGGGTGCTATGTTTGCAGAATCCTGTTTATTGTGTATTAAAGATTTTAATGTTACCAAAGCTTTACAAATTCTTTAGTTCAAAAGGGTGTCGATAGTCCTATGATTTAGAACTCAGGAATCCAGAAAACTTTGTCAAGAGTTAAGAGGATCTTTGATTAACACTCACGGTCTCCAGGTTTCCCCTGTGTTCAAGAGTAAAAAATTGTTAAATAAGAATAGGAGCCCTCAGAGTTGCTGGGAGTACAGGCGTGTGCCACCACGCCGGGCTAGTTTTTGTATTTTTGGTAGAGACGGGGTTTCACCATGTTAGCCAGGCTAGTCTCGAACTCGTGACCTCGGGCAATCCACCCTCCGGGGCCTCCCAAAGTGCTGGGATAACTAGCGTGAGCCACTGCGCCCAGCCCAGAGTTGCTTTTTTTTTTTTTTTTTGGAGACGGAGTCTCGCTCTGTCGCCCAGGCTGGAGTGCAGTGGCGGGATCTCAGCTCACTGCAAGCTCCGCCTCCCGGGTCTACGCCATTCTCCTGCCTCAGCCTCCCGAGTAGCTGGGACTACAGGCGCCCGCCACCTCGCCCGGCTAGTTTTTTTGTATTTTTTAGTACAGACGGGGTTTCACTGTGTTAGCCAGGATGGTATCGATCTCCTGACCTCGTGATCCGCCCGTCTCGGCCTCCCAAAGTGCTGGGATTACAGGCTTGAGCCACCGCGCCCGGCCCCTGAGTTGCTTTTTAAGATAGGAAGGGAAGACTCACCCCCAAGAAAATAGAGGCAACGACAATATTAACAAAAGAAAGAGATCATTACATTGTTAGGCTCTTCAGGGATTTAAATCTGGAGCCTCCTGCAGCTTTCTGACATTTGAGCCTTACTCTAGGGTGATTTCCAGGGTTCCAACGTCCCTTTCAAGAGAACAGCTATCACTTATATTCCTCGGGGTTCCTTCTTTGCTCCAGACTGGTTGTGAAGCCGTAAAAATGGTAACGCTGGAGCCCAGAAAGGAGCTGGTGAATACCGCGTCAGGTGCCAGGTTCATCGCCGCGAGGCTGCAGGAGCCCGGGAGAGGAGCAAAATCAGCCCCGCGCGCACCGGGACAGGCAGTGCTTTGTTAAAGAAACAAATACAGAAAACGCTGGGGCGGAGAACGGTGGTGGTGAAGGAATAGACTGAGGCGTTTGTATGCATTAACTGTGGCTAAGAAAGCCTATTAAAGAGACGCTCCTACGCAAGGCAACCCAGGGCACCGTGTCATTGGCTTTTGTGCACTTGAAGGCGCGTGAGAGTGCCCCGCTCGAAGGCTCCCCTTTGTGTGAAAGTGTGGAAACCAAAAGCTTCCAGCTACTGCTGGGTTTTCGTTTTCGAATTCGCAGGCACTTGGGCCAAAATACTCCTTCACCAAAACACTCTCATTCTCGCACCAACAACACTCAGACTTGAGTTACTTCTCCGTTGCTGACCGAGCAAGGAGCGACAATGGCTCGGTGCGGGTGCCCGCAGCTCCCCGGGCAGCGCCAAGGGGCCGCCCGCCGCGCTCCGCAGCTGCGCGCTGGGCCCCGCCACCCGACCGCCAGCAAACGCCGGCACCAACCGCCTCGCGGCCGGGCTGTTGGGCGGGTGGTAATTTCTGGGAATGGGGCGGGGTCGCGGGTGTACTACGCCGGGCTTTTGCTAGCGGGGAGGAGGAGCTGGCGGCGCCGAGGGGCGCGAGGCTGGCGGGGCGGTGCGCCACGTGCGTCACCGGCCGGGGCGGGGCCGGCGTCGCGCTCCTGGCCGGCGTCGCGCTCTTGACCGAACCCCCACCTTTCACTTAGCCAAGGCTGAGGAGTGGGGACTGGAAGGACCGGGCTAGGAGTTTTTGCAAAACCTCGCTCCCTGTAACTGTCAGACTGCCCGACTCTGGGGCCATCTCCGGAGGAGAAGGGCGGGAGTCCTGAGTTGGGGATGCGGTTACGGCGGGGTCTGCGGGGCCCCTAAGTGGCGAGGGTGTGCGCGTGCGGTCCCGGCCGGCTGGGGGAAGCCGGCGGGCGCTGCAGGTGCACGCGCGGCCCCGTAGTCCTCACACGCCTGCCCCGTGCGGCAGAGCCCCCTGCATCAATCCGGGGCTGGAGTGGAGAGCGAGATCGGGGAGCCCCGGGCAGGGAGCTGGACAAGTGACGAGCGTCTTTACCTGGGAAGGCGGGTTTGGGAGAAGTTGGGCGAGGAGAGGAGGGCGGGATTCAAGAGAGCAAAAGAGGCAGGTTCGGCGGGCTGGTGGGGGCCTGAGGGCGGCGGGGCCCCGCGGGGTATAAATAGCCGGCCCGCGTTTGACAGGCGCTGCGGTGACTGGCGGTGCCGCCCCCGCCCCCCCGCCGCGTGGGGAGGGGAGGAGCGCTCTGAGCTGGCGGGGAGGGGGAGGCGGACTCCAGTGTCCTGGTGGCGGCGGCAGGAGGCCGAGGGGGAGGAGCCGAGGAGGGGGGTGGAGGGAGGGGGCCGGGAGCGGGGCGGGGGCCACCATTGCTCCCCGCGCCGAGCTCTGTGTCGCCGCCGTCGCCTAGGCGGTTGGGGGTCGGTGGGGCGGCGCGGGCGGGGGTCGCTGCGCGGGGCGGCGAGCCTCTGTTTTGTCTCCTCTTCTCCCTGTGGAGCGGCTTGGGCTGCTGGGGAGGCCCCGGCTCCCTCCGGACGCTCGGCCAACGGCGGCGGCTGCTAGTCCGCGGCCCTGCTGAGAGGGAAAAGGACGCCGCGGTCTTCCCAGGCGTCGCGGAGAGCAGGTAAGAGCGCGGGCAGCCAAGGCTGGTGAGAGGGAGCGCGAAGGGCGCGGCGATAAAGCCTAGCTGTCCCGAGTGCCGCCGCCTCCCTCCGCGCCCCCGCCCCGCGCTTGTGTTGTTTGCTTCGGGGTATGCGGAGGGGTTTTCCGGCGGCTGTGGCGGTGACACCGGCCGGGGGCTGGGGGAAGGGGGCTGAGTGTCCCCGGGCAACGGTCGCGGAGCGGGACTTGGAGAAAGGAGAAGGCGCGCTGAGCGCCTGCCCGCGGGGAGCGCGGGGCGCGGGGCAGGGCTGAGGGAAGAGGTTACAGACCCCGGCGCGGGGGATGGGCCGAGCGCAGCTGGTCTCGCCGTGTTTACATCTCTGCGCGAGTCACCTCTGCCGAGAAGCGGACTGAACTGACCCGCCTCATCCCGCCGGGAGGCCAGGGCGGGGGTCCGGCTCCGGAGGAAGCGCGTCCTGGGAGGGTTTGTGTAGGGCGGGAGTCTGCGGCCGGCGCCGGGGCTGGGCGCGAGCTCGGGGCGGGACCTGGGAGGCTCCGGCCGCTCTGGGTGGCTGGGTTGAGGGGGGGTGCTGGACTCCAGTTTCCTTCCCTGTCGTGCCTTATCGCCGCCGCTTACCTTTCCTTCCTGGCGCTGCTAGCTTGCACGACAGGTTGTACTCGGCCGTTCTTTTATTCTCGCTCTCCACGCCGGCACCCTGCTGCCATCTCCCCCTGTTCCCCGGGAGGCTGGGAGGCTTGGCTCAGATCGGAATCTGTTTCTTAAACAAAACAAAAACGGGCTCGTAACACGCACGTCCAGCGACTGCCTTCTGGATCCTCGCGAAGCTGGCCCTCAGGGACTGCGCGACGGGATGGTCTAGGGGCGCGGAAGGAGGACGGCGAGGGCTCTGCCAGGGCTGGATGCTGACTCTACCCCAGGAGCTTTGTGATCAGGGCAGCCGAGCCCTCTCTCTTGCTCCTTTTGGGCATTTTTATTCCATGTCCGTAAAGGACCGAAAAAATACTCCGTAACACCAAGAATAGTCCAGATCGCACAGTTTCTAATCTTTTCCCTCTGTCAGCATCCTGGATGGACTCTTTCGCTGTAGAATAGCCTTTAAGTTCTTAGTACTTCATTAAATGAGGAAGAGGAGGACGCGTCATTGTAAAACTGTTAAAAATTCCCCCGTTTCATATGTTCATGAACGTTTACTTCAGCTTAATGGTTTAAATTTTAATCCGGTGATGAGAGAACAGTAATCGTGTGTTTGATAATCAGATTTGCTTTCCTTTTTATCTGTGACTCTCTATCCAGAAGTAAATTACGCACTTTCTTTCGTGCCAGAATCAGAGAAGGATGTATGCTTTACTAACAAAGGATTGGATATTTGTGTTTCGGAGTTTCTTCAAAAGGTAGAATGACTTTTATAGGACTGGAAACCATTAAATTACATTTAAGGGAGTTTAGGAATAATAAAACTTTTTATAGAGCATTACAGTGTACACAGTATATTCATGTAAATATTGTTGAGATGATATCTAGTAGTTAAACACATGAAATGGAAAATTGGAATATCAGGCAGGGCGTGGTGGCTCACGCCTGTAATCCCAGCACTTTGGGAGGCAGAGGTGGGCGGATCACCTGAGGTCAGGAGTTCAAGACCAGCCTGACCAATATGGTGAAACCCCATCTCTACCAAAAGTACAAAAATCAGCCGGGCGCGATGGCGGGCGCCTATAATCCCAGCTACTCAGGAGGCTGAGGCAGGAGAATTGCTTGAACCCAGGAGGTGGAGGTTGCAGTGAGCCGAGATCGGGCCATTGCACTCCAGCCTGGGCGACAAGAGCAAAATCCTGTCTCAAAAAAAAAATAAAAAATTGTACTATCCTGGGCATTTGAAATTTGAATATTTATGTCAACCTATTTTTAAGTTTAGTGATTTAACTCATTGGATTAATCGTTGTCTCTTATTTCAGACATAAATACTCATTTACAAAATAGCTTGAGTATGGTTGGAAAGAATTTGTAACTTTGGGATTTTTCTATCCTAAGTAAACAGATTGGTACCTGTGGCCTGTAGGGTCTTGCTAATGTTAATGGCTTTATCTGCACATGTTGTATACCATTTTTGGAGGGGGTAACAACGTCATTGTGATATAATTCACATACGAGTCAGTTCAGTTTCAAGTGTACAGTTTAGTGGGCTTAGTAATTAATTTTTTTAAAAAAAATTACTCCATTTTGCAGGTGAACAATTCAGTGGTTTTTAAGTACGGTTGTCCATCGGTATCTGTTGGGGGTTGGTTCTAGGGCCTTTCTCAGATACTAGAATCTATGGATGCTCAGGTCCCTAAAGTAAAATGGCATAGTTGCTGGATGCGGTGGCCTGTGCCTGTAATCCCAGTTATTCAGGAGGTTGAGGTGGGAGGATCTCGTGAGACCAGAGTTTGGACACCAGCCTGGGTGACAGAGCAAAATTCTGTCTCTTAGGAAAAATGAAGAAATAAAAACGGCATATTATTTGCATATAAACTATGCATATCCTCTTGTATGCTTTAAATCATCTCCAGATTACTTATACTACCTAATACAATGTGGATGCTATGTAAATAGTTGTTATACTGTGTGTTGTTTAGGGATAATGATCAGGAAAAAAGTCTGTACATGTTCATTTACAGACAATTTTTTTTGAGTAGTTTCTGTACCTCATTCATTGAATCCATGGATTCAGAACTCATGGATATGGAGGGCCGACTGTATATTCAAAGTTGTGCAGCCATCACTATAATCAATTTTAGAGCATTTTAATCATCCCCCAAAAGATCCCCATATCCATTAGCAGTCGCTTTTCATTTTCCCTCAGCACTCCAGTCCTATGCAACCACTGATCGACTTTCTATCTTTATAGATTAGACTATTCCGGACATTTTATATAAATGAAACCATATATGTGGTCTTTTGTGACTGGCTTCTTTCGCTTAGCATAATGCTTTCAAAGTATATCCATGTTGTAATATGTGTCGGTACTTCATTTCTTTTTTTTTTCTTTTTTAATTTCATCTGTTTTCTTCTTTTTTTATTTTTCTTTTTTTGAGACGGAGTCTCGCTCTGTCGCCTAGGCTGGAGTGCAGTGGTACGATCTGGCTCACTGTAACCTCTGCTGGTTCAAGCTATTCTCCTGCCTCAATCTCTTGAGTAACTGGGACCACAGGTGTATGCTACAACACCCGGCTAATTTTTTTTTTTTTTTTTTGTATTTTTAGTAGAGACGGGGTTTCACCATGTTAGCCAGCATGGTCTTGATCTCCTGACCTCGTGATCCACCCGCCTCGGCCTCTCAAAGTGCCGGGATTACAGGGGTGAGCCACCGTGCCTAGCCAATCTATTTTCTTTTTTATAGAGATGGGGTTTCACCATATTGCCTAGGGTAGTCTTGAACTCCTGGGCTCAAGCAATCCTCCCACTTTGGCCTCTCAAAGTGCTGGGATTTCAGGCGTGAGCCACTTTACCTGGTCCTTTTTAATTAAAGAAATTTTTTATAGTCACTTTTTTTTTTTTTTTGAGACGGAGTCTCGCTCTGTTGCCCAGACTGGAGTGCAGTGGCACGATCTCGCCTCACTGCAACCTCCGCCTCCTGGGTTCAAGTGATTCTCTTGCCTCAGCCTGCCAGGTAGCTGGGGCTACAGGCACGTGCCACTATGCCCAGCTAATTTTTTGTATTTTTAGTAGAGGTGGGATTTCACTGTGTTAGCCAGGATGGTCTCGATCTCCTGACCCTCGTGATCCACCCTCCTCAGCCTCCCAAAGTGCTGGGATTCCAGATATGAGCCACTGCACCCAGCCTATAGTCACTTTTTTTTTTTTTTATTGCTGAGTAATATTCTATTTAGGGATATATTACATTTTATTTATCTCTGCATCAGTTGATGGACATTTAAGATTCTATTTTTTTGGGCTATATGCTGCTATGAATATTCGTGTTTTTGTGTAGACGTCATTTCTTTGGGTATGTACACTTTTTAATAAATTAGCTTTTGACTTACCTGATACCAAAAAAAATTATCCATTTTGAGTATATAATTCAATACTTTTTAGTAAATATATAGAATTGTGAAACTATCACCTTGAGCTAGTTTTCGAACATTTCCATTGCCTCCAAAATTCCCTCCAGCCTGTTTGCAGTTAACCCTTATTCCCAGCCCCAGCCTCAGGCAATCACTGATTGGTTTTGTCTTAATCCATTTGCTTTTTCTGGATATTTTGGAGTTGTATAAATGGAATTGTACAATATGTAGTCTTTCGTATCTGGCTTCTTTCACTTAACATAATGTTTTTGGGATTCATTCATATTGTAGCATTTATCAGTTTTTTGTTCCTTTTTATTTTGAAATAGTATTTCTTTGTATGAGTATATGATAGTCCCCCCCCTTATCTATGTGGGATACATTCCAAGACCCCCAGTGGATGCCTGAAATCTCAGGTAGTATTGAATCTTATATATTTTTTTCTATATCTGTATACCTAGTTTAATTTGTTAATCAGGCATAATAAGAGATTAAAAACAGTATGATAGAATAGTTACAACAATATGCTATTCACAATTTCATAGATGGAAGATTTCTTACTGTAGATGTTAGCAAACTCGGCATAAAGTTTTTTTCTTATTAAATTGAGAACTTTCACTTTTTCACTTAAAAGTATTTTACAGCTTCTCTTTAGCATATCCAAATTGTCATCCTCATTACTCTTGAGCATTTGAGCCATTATTAAGTAAAATAAGGGTTACTTGAACACTAGCACTACGATACTAGTTGATCTGATAGCTGAGATGGCCACTAAGCAGGTAGTGTAGACAGCGTGAATATGGTGGATAAAGGGATGATTCACATCCGAGGCAGAGTGGCATGGTATGAGTTTTCATCATGCTACTCAGAATGGCACACAATTTAAAACATAGATTGTGTATTTCTGAAAATTTCCATTTATCATTTTTAGAACATGTTTGACTGTGGGTAACTGAAACTGGAAAGTAAAGCTGTAGGTTAGGGGAGATTACTGTAACACACTTTAACTGTTGACCAGTATATAGGTGTTTCGATTATTTCCAGTTTTTGACTCTTTTGAATAATACTCAAACATTTGAGTACAAGTCTTTATGTGAACATATGGTTTTGTTTCTCTTGGTTAGCTATCTGGGAGTAGAATTACAGCATCATATGTTTAGCTTTTTAGGACACTGCCAAACTGTTTCCCAAAGTGGCCGTAACATCTTATATTGCTAACAGCAATGTTTGAGAGTTCCAGTTTTCTTCATATCTTTGCCAACACTTACTATTGTCTTTTCAAAAAATTATAGCTGTTCTAATGGATATGAATTTGTTTGTTTGTCTTTGAGTCATTCTGTCGCCCAGGCTGGAGTGCAGTGGCGCATTCTCAGCTCACTGCAACCTCTCCCTCCTGGGTTCAAGCAATTCTCATGCCTCAGCCTCCCAAGCTGCTGGAATTACAGCTGAGCACAACTATGCTTAGTTGATTTTTTGTATTTTTAGTGGAGACGGGGTTTCACCATGTTGCCCAGGCTGGTCTCGAATCCTGAGCTCAGGCAATCCTCCGGCCTTGGCCTCCCAAAGTGCTAGGATTACAGGCATGAGCCACCGTGCCTAGTCTGATTTTGGTGATTCGTTGTGTTTTGTTTTTTTTTTTTTCTTTTTTTCTCTGTTTTAGTGGGGTCATTGTGATTTTTTTGTTTGTTTGTTTTTTTTTTTTTTTGAGACGGAGTCTCGCTCTGTCGCCCAAGCTGGAGTGCAGTGGCGGGATCCTGGCTCACTGAAAGCTCCGCCTCCTGGGTTCACGCCATTCTCCTGCCTCAGCCTCCCGAGTAGCTGGGACTACAGGCGCCCGCCACCGCGCCCGGCTCATTTTTTGTATTTTTAGTAGAGACGGGGTTTCACCGTGGTTTCACCGTGGTCTCGATTTCCTGACCTTGTGATCCGCCCGCTTCGGCCTCCCAAGGTGCTGGGATTACAGGCGTGAGCCACCGCGCCCGGCCGTCATTGTGATTTTAATTTTTAATTTTCCTTATGACTCATAGTATTGAGCATCTTTTCATGTGTCTTTTTTCTTGACCTATTTATGTCTCTAAAGTTGCAATTTTTTTTTTTTTTTTGGTGAAAAATCAGACCTTGGCGATTACCTTGAGCAGTAGGATGTTAATAATTCCCACAAGTTTAGCATTCCAATAATGGAACTCTTGGCATAAATGGGCAAAAGACAGGGTCTCACTCTGTTGCCCAGGCTGGAGTGCAGTGGTGCGACCAGAGCTCCCTGTAGCCTTGACCTCCTGGGCTCAAGCAGTCCCCCTACCTCAGCCTCTTGAGTAGTTGGGAATGGGGACCGCAGGTGCATACCACCATGCCAGGTTAATTTTTAATTTTTATTTTTTGTAGAGATGGGGGTCTCACTGCATTGCCCAGGCTACTCTTGAACACCTGGGCTCAAGCGATCTTCCTCTGTTGACCTACCAAAGTGGTGGGATTACAAGCATGAGCCACTGTGTCTGACCCATTTTTTTTGATGATATCGCTATTCAGATCTTTTGCTCCTTTTAAAATTGGATTGTTTGGGCTGGGTGTGGTGACTCATGCCTGTAACTCCAGCACTTTGGGAGGCCGAGGTGGGTGGATCACCTGAGGTCAGGAGTTCAAGACCAGCCTGGCCAACATGGCAAAACCCTGTTTCTACTAAAAATACAAAAATTAGCTGGAGGTGGTGGCGCATGCCTATAATCTCAGCTACTCAGAAGGCTGAGGTAGGGTAATTGCATAAACCTGGGAGGCGGAGGTTGCAGTGAGCTGAGATTGCAACACTGCACTCTAGCCTAGCGACAGAGCAAGGCTCTGTCTCAAAAAAAATAAAATATAATATAATAAAGCCGGGCGCGGTGGCTCAAGCCTGTAATCCCAGCACTTTGGGAGGCCGAGACGGGCGGATCACAAGGTCAGGAGATCGAGACCATCCTGGCTAACCCGGTGAAACCCCGTCTCTACTAAAAAATACAAAAAACTAGCCGGGCGAGGTGGCGGGCGCCTGTAGTCCCAGCTACTCTGGAGGCTGAGGCAGGAGAATGGCGTGAACCCGGGAGGCGGAGCTTGCAGTGAGCTGAGATTCGGCCACTGCACTCCAGCCTGGGCGACAGAGCGAGACTCCGTCTCAAAAAA